>NC_052509.1:67947780-68024240 GCF_014356525.2 Nilaparvata lugens
CAGCAAAGCAGAACATTGACATCCCATTTGTAACCAAAAGGCCACCAGGCTTCGATTTGCCTCGTAAAACATGGTCGGCATTGAATAGGGTACGAACTCATCATGGTAGATGTGCCTATCTGATGCATAAGTGGGGGAAGGCTGACTCCCCTTTCTGTGAGTGTGGAGCAGTCCAGACTGTGAGACACATAGTGGAGGAATGTCCCAGATCAGCATACACAGGTGCACATGAAGATTTCCTGGTGGCTAAACCAGCATCAATAGCCTACTTAAATACCCTGGAAGCATGCCTCTAATTTCCAGGTCAAAAGTGACTAAGATATTTTCATTCGATTTATATATGAATTTTCTATTGTTTTCTTTTTTTTTTCGAATTTTGTGATCATAAATGTGTTGTGTATACTGCCATACGCTAAATAATAAATAAATTGCGTTACTTTTTCTCATTGCATCAACGAGTCTCCCTGACAGCCAATCTCCTACTGGTTAAGAGGGGACAGGTTGTCGGGACCGTAGACGACAACCAAGCTCCCCGTCAGCCGAGCTCCTCTCCCAGGACGCCGTCGACCAATCCCCTCGAAAGTGGTCTTAAAAGGAGCTCGGCTGACGGGGAACTTGGCTGGCGCGCTCCCGCAAACCACAGATCCACACTCTTTGTACGCATTGGGCCAACATGTGGATGCGGCACCAAGTTACTGGCCAGCCTTAGATAAGGTTGCTAGTGATGAAAACAAGAATGTGAAATTGAGACAAAGTAACTATACTCTCAAGTACCATACTTGTAAGCTGTCATCCCATTACAGCAATCAGTATACCAAGCTGCAAAGACTGTCATTGAAACTGTCATTGAAAGGTATGGTCGAAAACATTGTAATCGTCTTAAGCTTGATTACAGGACAGTTGGCTCATATATAATAAATCATAATCAGAATAAAACATACAATAGAGTTTTTATTGATGAAGCTCTACTTATGCATGCGGGTTACATCGGTTTTATTGCTAACTTGAGTAAGGCCTCAGAAATAATTGTAGTTGGTGACGCAAACCAAATACCCTACATTGAGAGAAGTAATTATGCCACAAGATGGCATAAAATTTCAGAATTCTGCGAACCTTTTACAAAACAAACGGTAACTCGTAGATGTCCTATCGATGTTTGTTTTGTCCTTTCCACTGTCTATGAAAATATTACGACGCTTAATGAAAGAGCTATCTCAATTCTGCCTACTTACAGAAATGGGGAATACCATCTGATACAACCCGACACTTTGATATTAACATTCACCCAAGAAGAAAAACTTATGGTGGGTGATACTATAAAGTGGAGAGAGGATGTTGCACTTCACACAATCCACGAAGCACAAGGGCTAACTCATAAAAATGTTATTCTAATCAGAATTAAGTACAAGGAGAATGAAATCTATAACAGCATGCCCCATGCGATTGTTGCCTTGTCTAGACACACTGAAACTTTCAGGTATTTAACAACCAGTCAGGTAGATGATGCTGTGGACAAACTAATTAAGAAACTTAAATTCATAGATAGTGAGGGGCTTGTTGAATGGAACAAGGAAAAGAGAAGTGGACCTGATGATATAAGTTATGAGTGACACTGAAGAGGTTCTTAATATTTTAGAAACAGAAAATGAAACAGATGTAATCGACGATTATTTGAACTATCACTTTCAAGAGGACAGAGATAAAGATGCTGAGTGTTTCAATATTATGTCTATGAATATACGTAGTTTGAATGCTAATTTCGATCAGTTTATTTGCTGCCTCAATGAATTGAAAACTGATATTCACATTATAATATTAACTGAGACCTGGTTGACTGCAGATATGCCGTTCATTTTCAACATTCCTGGATATACGGCAATAAATAAGTACACTAAACAGAATAAATGTGATGGATTATGCATGTACATAAAAGATTGCATAAGATTCAATGAAGTTTCACTCGATATCTCTGATGCCAATGTAGTTAGTGCTGACTTAAGAATTGATGATTTTATTGTGAAGGTGATTGGGGTTTATAGATCACCAAGTAATCAAAATATTGATAATTTTCTTAATAGTCTGAGTAATGAAATCAGTAAAATTCCTAATGGAATAAATGTATGTGTGGCGGGAGACATGAATATAAATACACATTCAACTAGTGTTCCTGTTCAAGATTATCTGCATATTTTCAATAGTAATGGCTATAAGTCTTACATAAATGGTGATACCCGAGTAACAACCACAACAAATTCTTGCATTAACCACATTTTTTATAAAAATTCAGGCAACCATTCTATGTCCACTAAAGGAGTTATATTTAGGACAACCATAACTGACCACTACGCGGTTGTACTGAACTTGGTGAAGGTCCCTATCAATAAGGATAATAGAAACGTATTGATAAACACATTAACTAGAACCAACTATCATGCACTATTGGAACGCATAAGGAATGAAGATTGGGGAGAAATCTATACCGTGAATGGAAGCATTGACACTATTATGGATAAATTTGTCGATCGTTTGACCAGTCTCATCAATCAATGCAAGAAGGTAAAAGTGATACCTAACAGACTTCGTCCCCTGAAGCCCTGGATATCTGAAGGCATCATAAGATCAATAATCACGCGGGACAAAATGCATTCTAGACTCAGAAGAGATCCTAATAACAATATCTTAAAGAATGAATATAAGGCTTATCGTAATGGTTTGAATAAGATCATAAATCATGCAAAGGAAGTCTACTATAAAGGGAAAATTGAAAATTGTAATAACAACAGCATGAAGTTGTGGAAGTGCATAAACGAGGTTATAGGTGAGGCCAGTATCAAGGAAAAGAGTACTGAACTTGATGCTCACTCCCTCAACAATTATTTCACAAATGTGGGTAAATTACAAGCTCAAACTATCAATATCCCTGATAGTACTGGTGATCGATTTCCAATACAGATCGATAACACGTTTTTTATGAGACCAACGTGCCCAGTTGAAGTTGAGGCAACTATTAAAAATCTAAAGAACAACTGCAGTCCTGGTATTGATGGTCTAGGTAATATTACGCTGAAGAAAATAGCCAATTTTATATCTCAACCTCTCGCTTTCATTTTTAATAGATGCTTTGAGGAGGGATATTTTCCCGAGCACCTCAAATCAGCCAAAATAAAACCTCTATTCAAACAAGGTGACCCGACTAATCCCTGTAATTATAGACCGATTAGTCTTATCAGCAACCTTGCTAAAATAATGGAGAAACTAATAAAGTCAAGAGTTGTTTCTTTCTTGAATCTTAACAAAATAATCAACAAGAACCAATTCGGTTTCCAAAATGGTAAAAGTACATCTGACGCTCTAATAAAATTCATCAATACTTTATCTGATAAAATAAACTCCAATAAGAAAACTATTGCGGTCTTCCTGGATATACGCAAAGCTTTTGATACAATACCTCATAATACTTTGTTCAATAAACTGGAGTCCTATCTACCCAGCCGATGCCTAGGAGGAACCGAGCCGGCCGCCGAACCCAGAAGAGGAGGGCCCTACGTCGGCTTCGCCAGGTGGAGGAGAGGCTGAGGCTGTACACCGCCGCGCCAGCTGCGCCCCAAGACTTAGCGCCCCAGCCTAACAACTGGCGCGCGTTTCTGGATGCGCGGGTTGGGTGCCGAACCGACATCGGAGTGTGTGCAGCGGAAGCCTACGACCCTGCCTGCCGGGGTTTGACCGAAGGCCCCTTCTAAACGAGGAAGTGGTCGAGGAGGTCCTCCCGGCGGAGATTCGGCACGACCTCTGGCTAGTACATCACCGGTCAACCCTCTCCGTAGCCCGGGTAAACCAGAGTGGAGACTGCGAACCATTGACTTGAGCCCCTGCCGGCCTGCTCTCGCACCAGACGGACCTGCCCGGGACCCTCGCGCGGCGTGGTATCGCGCCAGTCGACGACTACTAAACATCTAGCATGCCTTGGTCCCTTTTAGGGCCACCAGCAACAATCTTGGTCCCTTTTCAGGGCCACCAGCAACAAACTTGGCCCTTTTCAGGGCCACCAAAAGCCATTTTTCCAGACAGTGGTAACAAACCCCTCGCTCGACCCGACTGACTAGCCCAATTGATGAACGAGCCACACCTTCCGCCATATCACATTGTCTTCTTTGTCTTTTTATTTAGGGCTACTTTTAATATAAATAAAAATATAAATCTCAGTACCCTTTTAAATTGTTTTGTCATAACATGTTTTGGACATTAATGCCATTTTCAAGTCTTGAAAAGTATTGAAAAGTAAAGTCAAGTAGAATCCAGTTAAGACCGTTCAATGGTGGGAAAAATTGACAAGTACCTAGTCAGTCTCACTTATTACGTCATTATTTGTTTACTTCATTGCTCAGGAGGTTTCAAGTCTTGAAAATGGCATTGATGTCCAAAACATTTTGTGACAAAACAATTCAAAAGGGTACTGAGATTTATATTTTTATATATATTGAATATTGTATATACAAAATAAAATTGGCTTGGTTTGCGTTTATTATTGAAGAGACTGTCTTCAAAAGAATAGAAATCAATATCATTCACAGATTTCAAATGTCAAAACATTGAAAAAATACTGTGATAGATGCTTGGTAGTAGTATACACGACCAAAGATTTCTACTTATAAGATAATAATAATAATATCGAGTGACCTGGCTGGCTCAGGTCTGGTGTCAGAGTTTTCAGGTCGCAACTGATCAATTTCAGGGCCTCTGACATGACCTAACGACTACTTTTTAGGCAGCCGGGACCGACGGCTTAACGTGTCCATCCGATACACGGGAGTGGCCCGAGATAAATATCTTGCCCGGGCCGGGATTTGAACCCGGGCCTCTGAATCACAAAGCCAGCATCTGATCCACTCGGCTACGGCCACTCCTACTTATAAGATAATCCATTTATAAAAGAGAAAATAACCACCGATTAAAGAAAAAGCAATAATAATTGAATTCGTATGATTTGCTTTTTATACCTCAGAGCAGCCCTCACATACTCTATCATAAGTTTCCAATCCTTCCCTTTTAGTTATTCTATGATCTCTCTTCTTTCCAGTCTCCACTCATTGAATCATGTCTCTTTTTCTCTCTTAGAATTTCACATCTACCTTAAAAAAATGAACTATAACTTGAATAAGATTAATAGAAATTTGACCGCTGTTGAAGAAAAATTTCTAACGTTTGAAGAAATTTGAAGAGACCAGTAGGCCACATGAGAGCTTCTTGCTGGATCCGCACAATATTTTTACTTTCCTTGCCCTACTACCATAGGTAAGGAAAGTATTGCTTTCCAAAAAAAATTAAGGTACCCCAATTTCAAGTTTTCTATACGTTTCAAGGTCCCCTGAGTCCAAAAACATGATTTTTGGGTATTGGTCTGTGTGTGTGTATGTGTGTGTGTGTGTGTATGTCTGTGAACACGATAACTCCATTCCTAATTAACCGATCGACTTGAAATTTTAAACTTAAGGTCCCTATACCATGAGGACCCGACAATAAGAAATTCAATAAAATTCAATTCAAGATGGCGGAAAAAATGGCGAATAATTACTAAAAAACCATTTTTTTCACGTTTTTCTCGAAAATGGCTCTAACGATTTTCTTCAAAATCAAAATCATTTATTTGCCAATTATAAAGATAACAATATTGAATAAAACAAATACTTCATACTTATACAGAATAAAAATAAAATTTTTAACTTGAAATTTAATTGGCGTTGCCAGCAAAACCTAAGTTTGTGTGCTAGCAACGAGTACCAAAAGATTTCATTTAATTTAACATAAACATAAAAGATGATTAAACATTTTATTTGAATGGTAGTAATAATAAATAAATAAGTTAAATAATAATAATTGTAGTAATATAATATCTGAAAAACATATAACTTAGTGAAAATAATATCAAAGATAAAAGTTTTTTTTTAATAAAGTAGATACTAACTGTGTGAAAAACATTTTTACTTCTGATCCATCTCTCTATATTTTTAATGGCTGATTTATTAAATCTATCTGAGATTAATTGGTCTGGTAAAATATTCATCAATCTATTACTCATGTATATGAACTGCCTGCGGCATACTGTTAAATTTGTTCTAGGTATGCGGTAATGAGATGATGAACGGAAATTATACAACGGAATGTTAGTTTCAAAGAGATTTTTATACTTATGAGCGGCTAGAATTAAGTTTTTCACGTAAAGTTGTCTCACTGTTAAAACTGGGAACTCTGCAAAAAGGCTATGGCTGGGATATCGTCTTGGTCTTCCAAGTGCAGCTTTTAAAATATATCTTTGAATTACGGAGATTTTATTAAAATGGATGTCCAATGCTCCACCCCATACCCTAATACCATATTGCAATATGGACTGGGCATATGCTGAATAAGCCATCTTTATTATAGTTGGGTCATTGAGCTCATTCAATCTATGGAATTTGTGAATTATGTGTTTTATTTTCTTACACATGTTATTTATATGTGCATTCCAATATTTCTCAGAATAATATCTAACTCGTTAAAGAAAACTTCAATATTAGCAGAGGGTGATCTGTACACGGCAATCAACGATAAGAAGCAGTCGAATGCTTGTAATCTAATCGAGACGATATCAGCCTCCGAGCTCTCACAATTGACACAGTCAAACTTTATGCCATCCCTCACAAACAAACACAGACCGTTACTTTTGTTCAGCTGGCCTGGCTTATCAATAACCGAGTAACCGTCTATTCCGTAATCAAAAGATCTGTTTTCAGTCATCCACGTCTCGGTTAATACTATTAAATCGTACTTAATCTTGCAGTTTTGTACAGTGTAAATGAATTCATCGAAATTTTTACTAATACTGCGGATATTCATGTGTAATATATTTAGGAAATTTGTATTGCCCATCTCATGCCCATCCACATGAACCACTGGATCAAAACCGAAGATATCATCACTTTCAATTGCATTAAAACATTCCAATTCAATCACCTCATCAAAATTATACTCATGATTCATTAATATATATGTTTAAAAAACAAAACAAATGGAAAAATGTTAGAGACAGAAAAATTGTAAATATATAGAACAAAACAAAATCAAATAACCAGTTCACTGCGCATCGAGAAATATTAATTCGAATTTACGGTATCTCATAATTATTATTCACTTATTATATTCGTCCAAATCCTCATCACACATAATTCTTCTTGTTCGCGAATTTTCAGTTTGTTTTACAAAGATCTTGCAATCACGAACCCAGACAAACGCGAGTTTCTTCTTCATTCTCAGGTCCTTAGCTCTACTCAGTAAACGTTTGAAGAATGGAGATAAATGTTCATTGACGTACACCGTTGCGGTACGGTAGGTAGTTTACTGCATATATCGCTGGATTTAATGACTCTCTTCTTTCGCGAAGCTGTGATCCACTCAATCTTCTTAGATCTTGAAGTAAATTTATCTTCAAATTTATATCATGGATAACTATTTATAAGCCCTATCAACTAGCATAAGTCTCATTTCTGGGAAAATTTCAGGAGCTCCGTAATATTCTTGAGAAAAATGGCGGAAATGACTAAAAAACCATGTTTTTCACGGTTTTCTCGAAAACGGCTCCAACGATTTTCTTCAAATTTATACCATGGAGAGCTATTTTTAAGCCCTATCAACTGGCATAAGTTTCATTTCTGGGAAAATTTCAGGAGCTCCGTAATATTCTTGAGAAAAATGGCGGATAATGACTAAAAATCCATGTTTTTCACCGTTTTCTCGAAAACGGCTCTAACGATTTTCTTCAAATTTATACCATGGAGAGCTATTTTTAAGCCCTATCAACTGGCATAAGTTTCATTTCTGGGAAAATTTCAGGAGCTCCGTAATATTCTTGAGAAAAATGGCGGATAATGACTAAAAATCCATGTTTTTCACCGTTTTCTCGAAAACTGCTCTAACGATTTACTTCAAATTCATACCATGTATAGATATTCATAAGCACTATCAACTGGCATGAGTCTCATTTCTGGGAAAATTCCATGAGCTCCGTAATATTCTTGAGAAAAATGGCGGATAATGACCAAAAACCAGGTTTTTCACGGTTTTCTCGAAAACGGCTCTAACGATTTTCTTCAAATTCAAGCCATGGGTAGCTATTCATAAGTCCTATCAAATGACATGAGTTTTTTCCTTGGAAAATTGCAGGAGCTCCGTAATATTCTTGAGAAAAATGGCGGATAATTACTAAAAAACCATGTTTTTCACGATTTTTTCAAAATAACTTGACCGATTTTTTTCAAATTCATACTCTGTATAGTTATTTATCAGCTCTATTAACTGGCATGAGTCTCCTTTCTGGGAAACTAATGGGGGGTCCACCCCATCCTTGAGAAATGGACTTTGTAACCTTCTTCTCGTGCATGAGGTAGGTAGGTAGAGCAGTTCATAAAAAGAACACATAGTCGAGATATTTCATCTGTAGAACAGCTGTTTTGACGACTTTAAAAAAATTACGACTAAAAAAATCATTGAATTTCACAATTTACACAAAGGAAAAAGTACTCTGAAAACAATTATTTATACACATATACAAAAGTCTGATCGTAGTTTCGAATATGAGCAAGGAAAGTTGTGTGAGTGTACCCAATACCTACTATTACTTCAGGCCCCACAACTAATTAATGACGTCATAACATGTAGATTGATTCTTCCTAAATCATAGTAGTTTCTACTAGCTTATCAATGTAACTTTTGTTACTGTATTGATTTTTTATTGGATGAAATACTATCTAAATTTCAGATTAAAGACACTTGTATTTTAATAAATATAAATTTTATTGAAATAAAAACACTTTATTCCACAAATGCAATAATTTATCCATACTTTCAGCTTGATAGACATAGGCCTACTCGATTCAGTGATAGAGCTATTGATAAATTCATCTCAACCAAAAATACTTAATAATAGCCTGTATCGGAGTCGAAGAAGAGGTAAATCAAAGATAAACCAAATTTGATATAATTCTTTTTTAGGAAAGAGGCTCCCACAAACTTGATCACAATAAATCTGTAGTACAAATAAGAAACCCACCAGGAGATGTTTTTCAGTTAGGTAAAACCTTTAATATTATGATGTTATGGACAGTTCCAAAATTTTGCATTTACTTTTAAATTTATTAGTTTAAATGTTATTTCACACACTTTATTCACACTGTTCTTCCACACTCTAATTACACTGTTATTTCACATTGTATTTACACTGTTCTTTCACAATTCAATTAATTTTTCCACTCACACTTTATTTACACTGTTCTTCTACACTTCATGTAAACCGTTGTTTTGAAGAATTAAAGTTCTTTCTTCTTATCGCTCGTATCCATTTTTGTTTCAAAGTTTTATCTTTCAAAAAAGAAAATACCGTTTTAAATTTTAAAACCATACGTAAACTTTTGGAATATTGTTATAATTCACGCTACAATTAGGTACACAACAGTATCCCATGATTTAAAACCCCAAATTCATTATTACTTTTTACAAACAAATATTAGAAGAATGATAAACAAACCATATTCATTGAAATGGAAGACCATGAAAATTGAATTTGTATTTCCAATTTTGTTGACTACCATATCAGATGTGATAACAAGCATCAGCGCTCTTATTTCGCTTGCTTACCGCCAGTAGATCATCGATGATCTACATGTGTGATGACGTCATAGTTTATTAGAGATCGGTTGTGAGGCCTGAAGTAATAGTAGGTATTGGTGTACCACACCAGATTTTTCATGAAAGTTATTACTGGAGTAGTATGATCAGTTCATGTCAGTCACTTCATCAGTTCAAATATTCCAAATTCACCAAATAAATCGCTATTCTTCCATGTAATTCTACCCTATCGTCCGTTGGATTCAGAATAATTATTTTACTACTACTATGCATTTATCTTTGGGATTTTGATTCACATTGTGGAAGGCTGTGAGAATCTATCCAGTATAACCCTAAACGTTGGCTTTCTTAATATTTTGTGCATAGGCCTAGAAATCGAAATATTTGATCTCGTCATTCTCTCTTGAGAATGTTTCTTACTTTGAAAAGCCAAACGTCACTTGAATGAATTAGCAGGAGACAAGCTGGAAATCAATAGGGCATCCTATGAGGAAAAACAAGTACGGTAATCAGTCAAATTGTCAGCCATTATCGCTACCCAATCAGGTACCTAATAATGAAAATTATCTTATTGGTACATTATTATTAACCAATTTGTGGGGAAACTGCAATAAGTTATTTTAAATTTTCTTGACTTGGTCAAACTAAAAGTTTGACTGATGGCAATTTTTAAAGTTTATTTTTATTTTTCTCACAGTGTCTAATATTCCCAGTAAAGAACGACGACATCAAGTATTCAAATCAAATCAAATCAAATTTATTTCCTCCACAAAATTCAACAATTACAAAATTTAGGATAATGTACCTTAATCTAGTTTACTTACATTCTATCAACAAAATAAAGGACAAGAGGTGGAAATGAAACCACTGGCATAAGTGAAAATCACTTGTTCGCCAGTAGGAGTAGCATATTGTCAAACTTCGGTCATCCACATCTAATTAAAACAAAAAAAAAGATGTATACAAAATAACATAAATAAATTACAACTTATATTCTAAGAGAATTAATCAAGCTATGTATCGAGACTCTTAAATTTAGCAGAATAGTAGTACAATTACAATGGATGTAAATTAAATTATCTACACAATATACAAATCAAAATAATGACTCTCAGTTATCCATTTCTTAATATTCCTTGGTACACTTTTGGAAGGTAGTTCTATGATAAGCCCGGGTGGAATGGAATTTATTAGTTTTGGAGCTATATAAATTAATTGCTTACGAATAAGTGTTAGGTTTGAAACATATGATGCGAATTTGTACAAATTATACCTAGTTCTATGATTTTCATTATTTAATTGCATAAAATTAAAATTGTATCTACAAAAATATTAATCACGCTCAAAACATACATTTGTCTTACTGTCATGACTCTAATATCCTTGAAAGCACTCATTGAGGGATAAATGGTTGGTTTATTCAATATTGTTTTTATTATCATTTTTTGCACTCTAAATAAAGGAGCTACATGCGTATCGAACGTACCACCCCAAACCACCAAACCATATTGTAGCAATGATTGCACCAGAGCGAAGTACACCATTCTCAGCATTGGTAGCCGAAGGATCGATCTTAGTTTGTAAAATTTATAAGATACAAACCTCAATCTATCACAAAGGTAGTCTATGTGTTTCTTCCATTTAAATCCCTGCTCAATTATAACACCCAAATATTTCAAGTGACTCGTTCTTTCTTTTTCAACCATTGGATCAATATTTGTGTATATGGCATTATCATCATACAGAGCTTTCCATTCTTCTTGATTCAGATATTCTTTAAGTTTACTCATATTAATTTTAGTAAGTTTAGCTAATGACTGTGACGGGGATTTTGAGGATGTTATACCATCAACTTTTAAGTGAAGTGTGGTCGCAAAGTGATTAGTGATGTTTGTTTTAAAGATATTAGCGGCTTTCGGTTCGATTAAACTTGGTTTGCTTCTGAGAAATATATGATCAATACAAGAGTGTTTATTATCGGATATTCTAGTTGGCTTGTTAATTAGTGAACTAAATCCATTACAATTCATTACACTTATATACTCGAGTACTTCATTATCCATGCTCAACAAGTCAATATTTATGTCTCCAATAACTACAATATCTTTATCATTAGGAAGCGTATTCAAATAATTATTTAAGCTATTGTTAAAGCGTATTGTTAAATAGTGTTACTATTAGGGGACCTATATATTGCAATGATTTGTATAATCAAACCCTTATCTAATTCGATCACTACACTCAGCGCATTAGCTTCCTCCAATTCACACTCCACCACATTTACATTATATTTATTTTTTACAAACATGCAAAGACTATCACATTTGTTCAATTTTGTTTGCCTATTAAATAGTTTATATCCATCCATATAGGAATCAATAGGTTTATTACCAGAATACCAAGTTTCCGTAAGAATTATAATGTCGAATGACAATTTAAAGTTATTGAGACATACAGTAAACACATCAAAATTTTTATAAATACTTCGAATATTCATGTGCAGAAGATTCAGGTAGTTTATAGAACTTAATCCATCAGTACAGTGTAGATTGTAATTCATATAATCGTCTATTACTCCTGTCGCATACACATCCTCTCCTAAAGCCTCACACAATTCGTTAAAACTGTTCATATTTATAGAAAATTAAACTATGAGTATTATCTGAATAAGTTTATATTTCCTGGTTTACCTCATTGTTGGAAAACTCTTGTAGGTGATTCACATTCAGGTTTACTTCATTGTTGGAGAACTCTTGTAGGTGATTCACATTCAGGATTCTTATCGCTCTGGTGTTTTCATCCCTTCTAATGTAGATTTTTCCACCTCTCGTCCATGCAAACTTGAAATTGTTCTTCTTTATAAACTGTTTGGTCTCGTACAGTAGTTTCTTATTATGTGGGGATAAATTCTCGTTTATGAACACTGGGACATCAGTAAGATTATTATTTATACTAGTTGAACGGAAGTTGGCTTTTGGATCATTCTTAGACTTTTTTATTTCTTCGCGATGCTCTTTAAAGCAGCTTATCCAATTGTCCTTGGTCACCCTACTATGAAAAGATATAATTATAGGAGGTATCCCATGTTTACCCAAAGCAAGGCGATGTGCGGCATTGATGTCTTCCTTCCGATATTCAATTTTTAATGCCCTAGCGGTTGAGTCTATAATTTCGTATATATTTTCATTCTTTGTTAAAGGCACACCATGTATTTCAATATTGTTCCTACGCGTATATTGTTCCAATTCGCATAATCTAGATTGCACTTCACTTAAATTCATCTGAAGAATGGCATTAGTTTTTTTCAATTCCACATGTTCCTTTTTAAAAGTTTCAATTGTACGCGTATAATCATCAATCTTAGCCGAGAACATATCTACCGATTTCCCGAATTCCACCATGTTAGTATTCATCTTATTTAGTTCTTCTCTAAGAGATTGCACCTCCAGGCCCATACTGCTTCTTATTTCTTCCCTTATAATGTTTTTGATTTCTGCTTATATTTGCTCATCCATTTTTTTAGTGCACTGTTTACCACCAGCTTTGCAGACTGAACACTTCCACTTTGCTTTATTTTCTTTCGATAATTTTTTAAAATTAGTTTCACTTATATTAGCACAACTGTAGTGATATATTGATTTACAATCAGCACAACGAAGCGAAACTTTTCCCTCACCCACAATATTATTGCAACTTGAACAAGCACATTTTTGCATTATTATTGAAGAATTTATTCATCGAAATCGTATAACTCACTTTATTGACAGTGACAATGACTAGTGTTCTTATCTGAAGCGATAACAGCAGGACAGCAACCGAAAAACAACCGACCGGCTCGACAGTCGAGCTGCTAGTATTATAATTGATGTTTATAATTTATATACATATAATTATTTAATTTATCAATGGAATTAATCAAGCTGAATTCAGAATTTGATTTATTTTTAATGAATATTATATTTCATTTACCTATTATGTAGATGAAAATAATATATACGTAATTAATAGAATGGAACATAATTTTAAGATGACTACATAATTTCTAGGATCATCAAGTAATTAAATTTTACAAATAAATTGGGGTTCATAACTTAAACATTTCAGTTCAAGAATTAAACTCTAGGCTACACAAATTTTTATCAAATAGAAATATACCTATACTAGCTGCGTGGCTAGTAAAGTCTCATTCAAATTATTATAAACAGTAAATCAAGAATAGTAAGTAATGTTCAATATGATAGAATTTATAAAGACCGTAAAAAAATCGTAAGTCCAGAAATCTATGGTATAAAATTCTGCTACAGACCTAATAGGTAGGTACTCACCAAGCACTTTTAAAAAACTGAAGGCTAAGCCCAAAATTGTATCATATTAAAAAAAAATTTCATTTTCCATGTAGTCTTATTTATTGTTTAATTTAAAGGTTTTTCTATAATTTTAATTGATAAGATTGGGTAGCGCGTGTGCTATTTTTAAAAGAATATCTTATAAAGTTAATATCAGTTGCTTTTCTTTATCAAAATGATGGATTTACTTATTCATGCACAAGAAACCATAGAATTAGCCTATTATTCCCTTATCTACAAAGCAAAACTCTCATAAAGTTTTCTTTTTAATCTGTTATAATTATTTTATAGAAGATTAGCTTCACAATGTTATTTTCTAGACCATTCACAAATATAACTTGAAACAAACATTATAAAATAATTTATAGAAACTGATTTTTAAACAATAATAAAAAACTTAGTTGCGGTAGGCTATTATTTTTTCAAATACAAAACACAATAGGCTACTTAGCTTATCAGGACAAATATATTTATCAATTCTTTGTAGATTAGGCCTACGTATTTTAGCTCTTGATAAAGTATTTTGTTAACACTGAAACATCTCTTGGATACTTTATAAGTTAGGCTTTTGATGTACAAAAACGGTCATTATCAAGAACGGTATGTTTGATTCAGCACTTACATAAACTAGAAACTAAACCAAACTTCTTAATTCGAAGGCAATTTTTCACTGAGATTTTTGGTGAATTGTTCGGCATCCTTCTTGCATCCGACTTGTTGCGGTCTTTGATGTAGTCTTTATTTAATGTAGAGGTGCTCTGCATCAGGGTTGTCAATAAGAGCGACCGACGACTGAGTCGATGATCTGCGACAATCTGGTGGCCGGCTTCCAGTTGTCTGTCAGGCCTTATAATCGACAAACACACGTTGCCGTTCTCATCGACATTTGGGTGATAGATTTTCGTCTTGAAAATTAATTGCGGAGGCTTAAAAGGATACTCAGCTGGAAACGTTATCTCAATCCGAAAAGCTCCCAAGTTGAATGGATGAATGGCCGGAATGAACAGACCTTGCAGTGAAGTCATATTCATCTCGTCCATTTGAATGTCCTGAAACTGTTTTGTATTTGAAGATTTAATATCCATTACTTCTTTCTGCAATCTTCTTTTGGAAGCCATATAGAAACTTATTTTTTTCTGTGTTTATTTTCAATACTTGGTAGAAATTATAATAACTTTACAAATTGAAACATGTGTTCAAGCTTTTAGCACGCTCACTGCACAACAATGAAAGAAATGCCACGTGTTTAATATGATCAAAGAGTCTACAGGAAAAATCTGGTGTGGCACACTCACACAACTTTCCTTGCCGTTATGAAAATTGATCACCTGACGCTAGTGTTCTCGCGCATCTCAAGTCTACTATTCAAAGATATGAGACAGCTGGTGATAGGTCAATAACGCTGGAGACACACGAGATCTGCTATCTCTTCGTAGTGAATGATTTAATTGAAACAACAGTTGCCAACAGTTTGCAATTTAATAATCACATCTTCTCGTATTTCAAGCTTCAATTTTAGATGGAAATGCTACTGGACATTAATTGCAGAGTTCATGCTCAATCTTTTTCACTTGAAATTTTTTGTTTCAATTGTATATGAAGGCTGATAATTGAGAATCTAAAATCAAACTTTGCATAGATGGAGCAAAGCTCCTGAAATTTTTACAGATATAGGACTTGTTAAAGTTGATAGAGCTTATCAATGACTATTTCGGGTATGAATTTGATCAAAATCGTTGAAGCCGTTTTCGAGAAAATCGCGAAAAACCCTGTTTTTGACAACATTTTCGCCATTTTAACCGCCATCTTGGATTGCATTTGATCGAAATTGTTCGTGTCGGATCCTTATAGTGTAAGGACCTTACGTTCCAAATTTCAAGTCATTCCGTTAACTGGGAGATGAGATATCGTGTACACAGACGCACATACTCTCATACACACACACACACACACACACACACACACACACACACACACACACACACACACACACACACACACACACACACACACACACACACACACACATACAGACCAATACCCAAAAACCACTTTTTCGGACTCAGGGGACCTTGAAACGTATAGAAATTTAGAAATTGGGGTATCTTGATTTTTTTCGGAAAGCAATACTTTCCTTACCTATGTTAATAGGGCAAGGAAAGTAAAAAGGGGGTGTGCTTGCAATTTATAGTGTAGTTCTGATTTTTTAATATATTATTTGGGTATATAAGAGAAGTCCAGAACCAATTTCTTCATGCAGAATTTCCTCAGTACTCATTGGAGATAGAGAGTTCCGAATGATCTCATTTTATTCAGAATCTCATAATCTAGAAAAAAGGAGAAGCGATTTTTCTGTCCGATTACGAGATTTGGCAGAAATAGCTGAAAACTGGAAAATGAGCGGAAAATACGAGGTTTTTGCGCCACTCTGTATCTAGCACAAGGAAATTTTGCATGAAGAAGTTGGTTCTGGACTTCTCTTATGTACCCAAATAATATTTAAAAAAATCAGAACTACAATATAAATTGCATGCACCAATGTATATAGTGACTGGACTATAAGCGAGTTATGGGTTGTTGAAGTGCTAATTTTCCAGATTCCGTTTTCGTTCCAGATCATAAACGGTTTCGACTATATTAACAGAACTTCTGAAAATTCAAAAAATGTATCTTTCCAAACTAAAACATTTTATTCCCCATATCGTTCATAACTAAGAAAGTAACATTTTTTGTAAATTCGATACCTTGTTATTCTGACATAAATAGCAAAAAACGCATACTATAACAAAGCCAATGATGTACTGAATGTATTAAAAAAAACTCCAATGGAAAATAATTCGAAACCGTTTATGATCTCGGAAGAAAACGGAGTTAGCACTTTCAACAACCCATAACTCGTTTATTAGACCACTTAAAAATTTCAGTTGCCACTTTTTCTCACTCTTATAATGATCTTGACAATTATTTTGGAAAGATTATCCAATTTAAAAAAGTGTACCGGAAAGCCTTAATCAATATGATTGAGAATGTTTCACATTTTTTAGCAGTAAGAATTTGAGGCCTGTGAGATATTGCAAACGAAGAAAAACAATAACAGCATTTGTAAATAAGTGCATTTGTTATTTTTTCAACTAGTGACCCCTGGGTTGGGGGACTCGCTCAAGAACAGAACTGTTGTATTGTACTCTCAAGACCAGCAACTTTTAGTTATACAGAGTTGATGAAAATCATAGAAAAGCTAAATATTTCTCTAACAAGAATAATTTGACAGTTGGTTTCATTGGGTATATTTGAGATTGAGAATTACAATTAAAGAATTGCTCTGTCGCTTCAACATCTTTGACCCTATGAATCCGAATTAATTTTTACTTTCCTTGCCCTATTACCATAGATAAGGAAAGTATTGCTTTCCGAAAAAATTAAGGTATCTCATCTTCCAATTAGCGGAATGACTTGAAATTTGAAACTTAAGGTCCTTACAATATAAGGATCCGACACGAACAATTTCGATCAAATGCAATTCAAGATGGCGGCTAAAATAGAGGAAATGTTGTCAAAAACAGGGTTTTTCGCGATTTTCTCTAAAACTGCTCCAACGATTTTGATTAAATTTATACCTAGAATAGTGATTGATGAGCTCTATCAACTGTCACCAGTCCCATATCTGTAAAAATTTCTGGAGCTCCGCCCCATCAATGCGAAGTTTGATTTTTGATTCCCAATTATCAGGCTTCAGATACAATTTAGAAAAAAAATTTCGAGTGGAAAAGATTGAGCATGAAAATCTTTACAATTAATGTTCAGCAATCATTTCCACCTAAAATTGAAAATGAGCTCGAAATTCGAGAAAATGTGTTTATCCAATTGCAAACTGTTGGCAACTGTTGATTCTATTAAATGATTCACTATGAAGAGATAGCAGACCTCGTGTGTCTCCAGCGTTATTGCCCTGTCACCAGCTGGCTCAAATCTTTGAATAGTAGACTTGAGATGCGCGGGAGCACTAGCGTCAGGTGATCAATATTTTCATAACGGCAAGGAAAGTTGTGTGAGTGCACCACACCAGATTTTTTGAAATGAAAAAGTGGTCATGTGATACATGATTTCGAGACAGAGTTCCAAGTGTGCGAAAACCGCACATTGACATCTCAACCCGTCGATGTAGAACTTCATGTATCAGCGCATGAAGGACTGTCTCTGTCATAGCTCCCAAATAGATATTGCTGATTTTATGATTGAATGAACGGAAAAACTGTATTAATTGCATGCAATGAATTCTTCAGCTGACTAAATCAGAACAAATTTTTTTCTTATGCACTTTCAATGTTATTTTTATATCCTGAAAAAGGACAAAGGAGTGAGTCAATTTTGATGTCCAACGAACTTGACCTGTAAAAAGGTTCGAAGAATACGTGTTCAAAGTTTGAAGCTGATTGATCGATTCTTTCTAAGGTTATTGTAGAACATACAAACAGACGGACAACGACTTTGACTTACGGTAAGTCTCAACACATTATTACAGTAAGGTATCATAATAAGGATTAAAATTATAATCAGCAACCGATTGAATTATTTTGATTTGTGTATATTATTAGTGTATTTGAAAATTACTTCTCTGTGAATAGTTGACCGAACGAAGTGAGGTCTAAGATTCAAGTCGACGGTTTGGAATTTCTCATAATGTTTGAATGAGTATATGTTTATATGTTGCGCATTTACGGCGAAACGCGGTGATAGATTTTCATGAAATTTGACAGGTATGTTCCTTTTTAAATTGCGCGTCGACGTATATACAAGGTTTTTGGAAATTTTGCATTTCAAGGATAATATAAAAGGAAAAAGGAGCCCCTTCATACGCCAATATTAGAGTAAAAATCAGACTATAGAATTATTCATCATAAATCAGCTGACAAGTGATTACATAGATGTGTGGAGAAACCAGTATATTACTGTATTTTTGTATAAGGTCTATAGTTTCAATCAAAGACCTTGAAGAGGTATGCATCTTTAAGCTGGGTTTACACCAAAGTTATTAACAAAATGTTCATAACTTAATCCTTATAGATTCTATTAGCTTGAATGCAAGTTGACTAACACACATGTTCATCATGAGTATGATAAGTTATGTTCAATCTAAAAGGATATATAATCTAAAAGGATTGAGTTATTAACATTTTTTTAATAAATTTGGTCTAATCGCTGCTTTAAGGTCTTTGGTTTCAATATTTTGTTTTGCAGTCATGGTATTATTATGCGTGTCCATCAGTATCAATATTCTCACATTCGAAAAAAATAATTCAATAGGTGATAAAAAAATAATCAAATTAACTAAATAATGCTGAAGAAATTATAATATTTTTGATTGAAAGAAATTAATTTTCATTAGATGGAAAGATTATCACGGAGCTCGATGAATATTATATAAATTCTGGAATAGAAATATATTCTATTCATTGTTTAAATTAACATAAATATTAATAAATTATGGAATACAAATTCAAACGTGAACTGATTTTGTCAACATTCAAAACAGTTGACATCAGGTACTTGTGGATGAGAATACTGCGTGAGGTCTACTGTTCACAGAACTACTAGTCTAAATTAGGAGAGAGGAATAGCACAAGGTTACCTTATTTTTCCTCTCCCTATCATTTTGATGATGATATCAATCAATAAAGAATTCAGGATAATATTTCGGTTGACGTGTCTCTGGATATTTTCACTCTGTATTATATTCCTTATTTCTTTATCCATATTGAATTCACTACTATTTATTCTAATAAATCATTTAACTCACTAGTAGTTCTGTGAACAGTAGACCTCGCGGAGTTATAAATCACAGCCTCCTCTTATACTGTCCATCAGAGTAAATTCTGTCTGTATGTAGAGTCGGAGAGATATCGGTGTGAGAACGGCTAATGGCTGTAGGGGTTGGTATATCAAAAATGCTAACATCAAAAGCTAATCTCCTTCAAGACATACTGGCAACAGGTCAGCCCGAGTTCAAAGCAGAGAAAAGGGCGAGAGACAGTACTATGTTATTTTTGCTATTACTTGCATGCAATCAATAGTTCATTTAATAGTGATGTATAGAAATTGCATTCAATGAGGCATGCAATTTATAATCCACTCGACAGCTGATTTATGATGAATAATAATTCTATAGTCTGATTTTTACTCTAATATTGGCGTAAGAAGGAGGCTCCTTTTCCTTTTATATTATCCTTGAAATTCAAAATTTCCAAAAACCTTGTATATACGTCGAATTTAAAAAGAAGCATACCTGTCAAATTTCATGAAAATCTATTGCTGCGTTTCGCTGTCAATGCGCAACATATAATCTCAAAGAGAAATGCAAAACCGTCGACTTGAATCTTAGACCTCACTTCGCTCGGTCAATTATTCTTAGATAAATGATTAATTAGAATAAAAATAATAGTGAATTCAATATGGATAAAGAAATAAGGAATGTAATGAATGCATGGTGAAAATATCCAGTGACACGGCAACTGAAATATTATCCTGAAATAGTTTATAAGTAGTGTTTTTAATCTATCTGTGCTGTGTTTCTGTATATACACCATTAAAGCATAAATAAATATATTATATACTCCCCTATATACCATCCATGCTCGTATCCATGCGATAAGATATCAGCGCGTCCGCAGAGTCAAAGAATGCTTTCCAAATTTTTTGGAGTTTGAATTTTCCGCCACCGCAATTTTGGAGAAGAAACGTGCGAGCGGAGGGGGACGCTCGGACCAATAGGAGCGAAGCTCACTCTCAGTCACTCTCAGTGTTCCTTGCGACTTCAGACTGTCCACATCTCCCCGATTTTGAGAGTTTTTTAAAATACCGATAGCTTTTTCACGTGTTACAACCGATTCACTAGGAAAAGGTAAGTCCTGATAAAACTTGTTTAATTACTAAAATGCATGTTGATTAATTGCACCACTTCTTTAACTACAACTCTTGTTGTAGCTTACAAGATTTTATTCTTACAAGAGATAGTAAGCATTTTATTGCTTACAAGAGAAGGCATCGCATTTATTTGAATTCGAGTTTTGAAAAGATCTAACGATCGTTTCTTCTTGCTTTAGGCTATTATTTTATTTGAATTATTTCAAAATCCTTGTAATCTATTGAATTTCTTACATTACTATCTCATATTTTGCACAATTTTCTACATATTTCTCGAAAAACATCCCTAGTTTAAGTTCGCGAGTTTCAATTCGGGATTTGAAGAAGTTTAAGTTTTCGAGTTTTAATTTAAAGACACTCGTTAAGTGAATTTTTGTGACGGATGGAGAGCCGTCGTCCAGCGTAATTTAGCGAATTTATTCTGTTTTAGAATTAGAATAGGGTATATTTTGTTAGATTTGCAGTTGTGTACATGCACATCATCACCATCGTCGCCAATCCCTATGATTTAGCAGCATTCGTATCATAAAAACGATAAGCGGCTACCGAGTCGGGTTGGTATCGTTCTTCATGAAATTTCTGGAATAGAAATATTGGTTACCGGCCTGAATTAGTGTAGCAATTACTATCATTGTCATCATTTGCTGCACCCTTAACATCAGGAGCAGCTGAATCAAACCCTGAGCTCTTCGTCTACTTGCTCTTTACATAAAGTACTTGAAATTAAAATAATCATATAATGAGTAATTCATTAAATTCAATGGATAATTTGCCAATATAATGGTTTCTGTATGGGCGCCACCCAGTCTTTTTTGACTAGGAAAATAATAGTTGATAGATAAATACTAGTAAAATGATAAAATATAAATAAACATAACCTGAAACTCTCACTCTGGGTCGTGAATTTGGGATTTGTTGAATAAAACAAGAAATCAATCAGTTATTGCTAAACTATATTGAGAATTCAAATAGACGAAAATGAAATAAAGTTGCAATAATGCTGAGAAGCCTCACAAATGAGAGAAAATTAAATATGAATAGAGCTTCAAAACTAAATTTACTCAAAAATGTAATCAATTTAAAAATTGAAAATGAAGTTTTCAATTTGAATTTGATAATAACATAGAATCCAAGAAATGCTAGTGAGTAATTAAAATCAATATATACAATTATCAATAGAATTTAAATCTTTCAAGAAATGTTCAAAACTGAAATTCAAAAGCAATAATTTAAAATAAATTTGAAATCTATGGAATTGAATAAAAACTCTTCCTCTGAAATTACTAATAATTCTTTGTTAAACCCTACTTGAAAAAGGAAACTGGAAGGTTGTTGCTATTTTTGGCTTTAGTGGAGTCACAGATCAATAATTGAAATCCTAGTATGTGTCAAGAATAAAACTGATGATAAGACTCACTGTAGCTTGATCACATCACTCTCCTATGAATTGTGACATCTGACGCTGCTGTTTGCCAATCCCAGAGAATACCTCAACACAGGACACTTGACACCTCTCAATGACCAATTCTTCAAGACTGGCTTGGGACGTTCTCGTTCCTCCATATATAGCCTAATGTGTCAACCTGTCGCTCATGTGTGGGGTTCCTCTTCATAAGGGATCTGTGACTACCACCACTACTTGCCAATATTTATCTTTCCAGTATTTAACAATATTGGGGACTCTACTTCAAACTTTATTAATTACTCGCAGTTCTCTTTCAGAGGAATAATAATCTAGAGTTTGTAATAAAAAAAATAGGCTGAAGCTCATTCAAGAAAAAAATTATCTTCCCTGACTCTCAGCTATGAAACTGATTCTTTAACAAGACATACAATAATTCTTTACTCTCTTAAAGATTTAATCAACTCCGATAATATGAATATATACATCAATATTACATCAAAACCAATACAAAACAAACAATACAAAAATGAGAATAAATGCATCAAATTCACAAGTGCCAAATACATCAATCTAAATTCAAATGTGACATAGTAACATAACATCAATCACATAAAGTAATAAATTGTAGTCTACAGTAAAAATTAAAAAATTTAATACATAATTATTTGTAGTGCACTACCCTATATTATAAGAAACAGCCTACCTAATACCATGAGTAATGTAACATATAATATGGATTACCGGTATCAAAATACAGCTTTAGTGATCATTATTTACATTACCCTTGATATTTCATTATTTATTCAATTACAAAAAGGTCTTTAAATTCCAATTGAGGCTTGTCATTGACCTCTCAGAATATTAGTTTTGCCACATGCTTGTCAAAAATCCTCAATTACCACGTGCACAACTTTCTAAAATTCCTGGTTGAAAGTGTTGAAATAACCATGCTTGAAAAGTGCTGGTCGTCATCCTATGAAACATGCCATTTCCCACATGCCATTCAAACTACATAGGCAAAGATAAACTTTTTTACTGAGCTTTCTTAGTGTTATATAATTATTTATCAATCATAAAATATTGCAGGATGAACGATACCCTATTTCATGTATTTGTTATCAGAAGTAGGTGTAATTAGATTAGATTACATTAGATTTTCTCAGGGTGCGTACAGACTTATTACTACTTATTGATTTGAACTTCTACAAGAATTATTGAGCCTGCCTGGAGGAGAAATGAAAATGTTTAAGTATTTATTCGCGAATAATAGTTTCATTCTGCAATGAGTTAAGCTGGGTTTACACCAAAGTTATTAACAAAATGTTTAATAACTTGATCCTCATAGATCCTATTAGATTGAACGGAACTTGACAGACACATATGTTCATCATGTGTATGATAAGTTATGTTCAATCTAATAGAATCTATAAGGATTAAGTTATTAACATTTTGGTAATAGATTTGGTGTAAACGTAAACGCAGCTTTAAGAACTGTGGATTTAATGTGAAATTAGATTGATTCAAGAGTCTCTATTGAATAATGAAAAAATGTAGATTGGATCCAGTTTCTATTAAAAATAAACTTTTAAATTGACTGTTATTTTATTGATTAAAAAGCCTGTATTAAATGATGGAAAAATTGAACATTTAATTTTGTTTCTTTATAATAACACACTGCAATAATTTTCTCGTATCCGTCATTGTAACAGATCAAAAATATTTTCATGATAACAGATAATAGATCATAGATAAAATATGATTACAGACGGTTAATAGAGGTTATTGTACTATACAAGATTACACGAAATAAAAATAAAAATTAAAAATCTTAAGCTGCGTTTACACCAAAGTACTAGTAGTTCTGTGAACAGTAGACCTCACGCAGTTTTCTCATCCACAAGTACCTGATTGAAATTATAGACCTTATGGAAATACACAAAGACCTTAAAGATCTCTTTAAGGTATTTGGAAATACAGCAATAGACTGGCTTCTCCACACACATCTGTGTAATCACTTGTCAGCTGTTTTTTGATGAATAATTCTATAGTATGATTTTTACTCCAATATTGGCGTATGAAGGAGGCTCCTTTTTCCTTTTATATTATCCTTGAAATGCTAAATTTCCAAAAACCTTGTATATACGTCGACGCGCAATTAAAAAAGGAACATACTTGTCGAATTTCATGAAAATCTATTACCGCGTTTCGCTGTAAATGCGTAACATAAAAACGTATAAACATATAAACATTTAAACATTCAAACATTCAAACATTAAAACATTCAAACATTCAAACATTTAAACATTAAGAGAAATGCCAAACCGTCGACTTGAATGTTAGACCTCACTTCGCTCGGTTCAATTAACAATGCATTAATAACTTGATCCTTATAGATTCTATTAATTTGAACGGAACTTGACAAACACATGTTCATCATGTGTATGAAAAGTTATGTCTGATCTAATAGAATCTATAAGGATTAAGTTATCATAATTTTGTTAATAACTTTGGTCTAAACGTGGTTTAAGTACCCTTTTAAAATTGTTGAATCACGACATGTTTTGGCTATATAACGCCATCATCAAAATAATTATTATGAATATAATTTCTTTTTATTTAAGATTAGCCCTAAAGAAAAAAAGACAAGATTATACGAAGCTAGTCCACTGTAGTAAACTACCCGGCAAGAACCTAGTTGACCGAGCGAATGAGGTCTAAGATTCAAGTCGACGGTTTGGAATTTCTCTTAATGTTTAAATGTTTATATGTTGCGCATTTACGGCGAAACGCGGTAATAGATTTTCATGAAATTAGACAGGTATGTTCCTTTTTAAATTGCGCGTCGACGTATATACAAGGTTTTTGGAAATTTTGCATTTCAAGGATAATATGAAAGGAAAAAGGAGCCTCCTTCATACGCCAATATTAGAGTGAAAATCAGACTATAGAATTTATTCATCATAAATCAGCTGACAAGTGATTACACAGATGTGTGGAGAAGCCAGTCTATTGCTGTATTTCCATAAGGTCTATAGTTTCAATCAGGTACTTGTGGATGAGATACTGCGTGAGGTCTACTGTTCACAGAACTACTAGTTTGGTTATAAAATTTATTTTATTTAATAAAATCTTTTACAATCAAAATCGCGATACACACTAAGTCAGTCCACTAACCCTTCAAATAAACAAACCATGTTTAATATTGAACTTCAAAAATAATTTTCTATTATTTAATAAATGAATAATTTGTCTATTATTTTTTCATCAATAACATGAAAAAGAAATTACGATAACGGATAAAAAAATCAGATGACGGTTAGCAGAGGAGTCATCTAGCTAGTCAAAAACCCACGAAAAATAATCCAGCCATGTGTATTATAAAAACTTGAAAATTAAATTTAACGGACTCAATTCTTTGTAGCCTCATGATATTTATTATTTATTTTATTTTGTTATTATAATTTTTACAAGAAGCACTGAATGGGAGAGAAAAACTAAGGATACTCCTTGTACTATTTCTCTCCCAAATTTAGATAATAATTTAAAAGTCCGAAATGAGGTTATGATTCCACTTTTTTGAAATGAGAAACACAATTTAGCATGGTCTCAGAATAATAATATTATCCAGAGAAGCTACATTCAAACCCTGAGAAAAACAAGCATTGTCTGAAGGTCCGTTGATTTTGAAAGCTAACTAAATTCTTTGCAAGGCTGGAAACTAATATCATTATTGTTCCACGGGCATTATTGGATTTCGAAAATAAATTCAAAGATAATTTCTAATACTAAATTCTTTAGTATGTGAGAAACAGTGTTGAGCTGGGACTGGAAACGATATTAGCAAGATAAGGACCATCAGTAATTCTCCGAAAGTGAGATTGAACCCTGAGAAAAGTAAATATTGGCAAAAGGCCGGTTGATCTTCAAAAGTGAGCCACTGAAATTAATTGCAAAGCGGGAAAGAATATTATTTGTTTCTCTCTCTCTCTTTTATAACAGCTACTGAATTGTGCCTTTTAGTCCAGGCGCTGGCTTACATTGAGCATACATGAGAGAGGCAGAGAATTTGACTTCGGATTATTGTTAGGGGGTCTTTAGTGTATATGAAACTCGATGTCGTCACGTCCCAGGGTGGTCGACAGCTTGGGGGGGAGGGGGGTAAGTTGTAAAAAACGCGCGTTTATAAAATCGCCTGTCCTGCAGTTACTATTCATAGTACAGCTTTTAATTTTTTCTCAATATTATGTACACATAACTGGCTTTCAATGTGGTCCTATACTTTTTTGCGATAAACCGCATAGTTTTTCCGTAAAAAAATAAAATATCTCGAAAAATGTATTTTTTTATTATGGACTTTTTGTTATTTCTCGAATATTCAAGTAATTAGCCGACTTAGAGGAAAAGGCTCCCAATAAACGTTGTAGGCCGTTTCTTGCTGAATCCAATGATATATAGTTTGGGGGTTACGATCATAGATGCGGCGGTGGGAGGGGGATAAGTAGCACTGTTACGCTGCGGCGCGGTCCTCCCCCATGATTAATGTGAGTAATGGCCTGTCTATCGCATCGCTCCTACTAGTCTATGCATTCAAATTATGTATTTCAGGAACGCTATCTTATGTATTTTCGGTCGCTGAACACGATTTTTCAACTCTCAAGCCTTAATAATTGATAATTCTCATCATATTATACTAATTATGGTCAAAATTACAAACTTCATCTCATTCTGCAAGGAAACTAAGAAATGACTGTTTGAAATAAACGAAACTTGGGTTTCAAGAAATATATTAGGATAGAATAAAGTTGATATTTATATATGTTTATGTTCTATTGTTTTTATTTCAAATTAATTTATTGTGATGCGCTGCAGGCTAAATTATATTATTAATTGCACACTGGCCACACTTTTAGGAAAGCCTTTGAAGAACTAGCTATTCCAATCACTCAGTTTTGGATGATCTAATGAGGGTTTGCTCTAAAGCATGATCGGTTGTCACATTTATTAAATTTTCAAGGTTTCATTTGACAGAGAGTCAATGTATTGACTGTATAGAGTTAATGTTTTCTTATTGAAAATTATTTTTCACTTCTATGGGTATTTTTTATATTTTCTAGATATGACACAGACTTTATAACATAGTTTGTGTGATTGAATGAAAAAATTATGGGATCTTTTCTCGAACAGTTTCTATGTGCAATACCAGAGTCCATCCTTATGAGCATGAATACAATTTAAGATAATTTAAACTATGTTAAAATAATCAGTCATAAATATTTCAAGTAGTCATTGAATTTGATTCTAAAAAAACTCTACAAATAGCTCCTGACTTCTTTCAAATATACTTTGACAATCTCTCATATTTGAACCGTTCATGAGTCCTTGTAGTTGTTTCATTGAATTGATTGCTTGCTCTCACACCTTAATTATACTGATCTCCCCTCAATAGATTTCCAACAGTATTCTCTCCAAATATTTCAAATTCAACAAAGATATCTCTCATTCCACTTTCATTCAAGTACCACCCCAAGACAATCAGTCAAACTCAGTCAGATGAGTAGATATAAGTTACAGAAATCAGTTGATAAAGCTGCGTTTACACGTAACAAAGTGTTAATAACTTAATCTTTATAGATTCTATTAGATTGAACGGAACTTGGCAAACACATATGTCTATCATATGTATGATAAGTTATGTTCAATCTAATAGAATCTATAAAGATTAAGTTATATTAACATCTCCTTAATAACTTTGGTGTAAACTCAGCTTTAGAGTTGTATTTCCTTTGTAATCAAATATTTAGTCATATAACATGGGAGTAATTGGCATTATTTGTGTTTCAACTGTCAATTTATATTAAGAAAATATTTTACTCCTGTTACACGGTGCTCTATATGGGGTAGCCTATATTATTTGTTTAACTTACTCCATTACTTGACTTTCGCAATTCCAAAGTGATCATTGAACTAAATCGAATAATTATTCTCTCTTAATGGAATATCAGTTTTTTATCGATTGAGAAACACATATAGGACTCCTAACAGGATGGTTTATCATTACAATGTAATCATAAATAATGATAATGAGATGAAGTTTGTAATTTTGACCATAATTAGTATATTATGATGAGAATTATCAATTATTAAGGCTTGAGAGTTGAAAAATCGTGTTCAGCGACCGAAAATACATAAGATAGCGTTCCTGAAATACATAATTTGAATGCATAGACTAGTAGGAGCGATGCGATAGACAGGCCATTACGCACATTAATCATGGGGGAGGACCGCGCCGCAGCGTAACAGTGCTACTTATCCCCCTCCCACCGCCGCATCTATGATCGTAACCCCCAAACTATATATATCATTGGATTCAGCAAGAAACGGCCTACAACGTTTATTGGGAGCCTTTTCCTCTAAGTCGGCTAATTACTTGAATATTCGAGAAATAACAAAAAGTCCATAATAAAAAAATACATTTTTCGAGATATTTTATTTTTTTACGGAAAAACTATGCGGTTTATCGCAAAAAAGTATAGGACCACATTGAAAGCCAGTTATGTGTACATAATATTGAGAAAAAATTAAAAGCTGTACTATGAATAGTAACTGCAGGACAGGCGATTTTATAAATGCGCGTTTTTTACAACTTACCCCCCTCCCCCCCAAGCTGTCGACCACCCTGGGACGTGACGACATCGAGTTTCATATACACTAAAGACCCCCTAACAATAATCCGAAGTCAAATTCTCTGCCTCTCTCATGTATGCTCAATGTAAGCCAGCGCCTGGACTATTTGTTTCTCTCGTTGTATTCCACTGTTTCTGTGTCTTTTTTTCTCTCTCTCTTTTATATCTTCAACGTATTTATTGTCTGGTATCCGATAAATCCAGATCATTTTGGACAGTTCAGTTTAATCGCTAATTAATTATTGTGTTCACATAACAGAGTTAACCGACACACGCGTAGATTTTGTATGATGATATCTTACTACTGTTTCTTTTCTTTCAATTTTTCTTCTCTCTTCTTCTTCTTCTTCTCCATCCTTCTTCATAGTGTCTTTTTATTCTCGTCCTTCTTCTCCATCTATTCCACCAACTAATATAGTCCTCTTTTTCTCCCTTTTTTTCTTCTCCTTCTCCTCCATCTTCTCTTTCTCTTTCTTCATCTCCCGCATCTCCATCTCCATTTTTAATCTCGTCTTTTTCTTCTTTATCACGTCTTCGTCCTCAACTCATTATCCTTCTCATTCTATTTCTTCATCTTTTTTTTCAAATCGGGTTTTCTTTTTCTTCTTCATTGCATCTTCGTGTACATCTTCACCTCATCCTTTTCCTCCTTCTTCTCCATCTCCTTCTTCTTTTCACTATCCTGCTTCTCCTTCTTCTTCATATACATTTTTTCGTCTCGTATTTTTAATCTTTATCACGTCTCCGCATTCCCCTTACTTCGCATTCTCTTCTTTCTTCTTCTTCATCTTCTTTTTCAGTTCTTCATCCCATCTTTTTCCTTCTCCCACATCTTCCCACTCTCTCTTCCTCCTCCTTTTCCTTATTCTCTATTTTCCTTTCTCTTTTTCTTCTTATTCTTTTTCTCGTTCTACTTCATTTTCATGTTTTCTGCTCTGCTCGTTTTTCTGGTTCTCGTTCATCTGCTTCTTCTCCTTTTTCTCTTCTTTCTTTATTCTTCTTCATCACCTTCTCTTTCTCCTTCTTCTCTTTTTTTTCTATTCTCTCTCCTCCTACTCAATGGTCATAGTCAAGTACTAAACGCCTGGATTCAGATCCCGCTATGGCCATTATATTTTTCCTGGACCACTACCGTGTTTCGGATGAACACGTTAAGTCGTCAGTCCTGGCTGCCTAGTAAACAGTCGTTGGGTCATGTCAGAGGCTCTCACTCAAATTGATCAGGTGCGACCTGAAAATTCTGATTACTCATAGAAGAAAATAATCTATACCTAGATCTATAGGTTCATTTGATTATTTATCTCGAAATTCTATATATCTTTTTTCCTTCTTCTTCTTCTTCTTCTTCTTCTTCTTCTTCTTCTTCTTCTTCTCTTTCTTCTTCTCTTTCTCCTTCTCCTTCTCCATCTCTGTCTTCTTCTTATTTTTCGTCTCTTTTCTTCTCCTAGTCTTCCTTCATTCCTAATCGCGTCTTCGCGTTCTCCTTCTCTTTCGTATTCTCCTTTGTCTTCATCTCCTCTTTGATCTCATCTTCTTCTACTCACTCATCAGTCTTTGTCGAGCCTTCTTCTCCACCTACTCCTTCTGCACCTCCCTCATGCTATTCTTTTTCTGTTATCGCGTCTTCGCTTTCTCCTCATTCTTCTTCTACTACTTTTCCTCATTTTTTTCAACTTTAGCTTTACCTTCTTCTTCTTCTCTTTCGTATTCATCTTTTCCTTTTTCTTCTTCATCGAATCATCGTCTTCATCTTTATGTTTTCTTCCTTCTCCTTCGTATTCATTATTCTCCTTTTTCTTCTTTATCGTATCATCGTTTCCAGCTTTACCATCTCTTCCTTCTCCTCCTTCGTATTCATCTTCTCCTTCTCATTCTTCTTCTCCTTCGTATTCATCTTCTAATTTTTCTTTTTTATCGTTTGATCGCCCTCATCTTTACCTTCTCTTCCTTTTTCTCCTCTTCTCATTTTTCTTCTTCATCGTATCATCCCACCTAGCTCTACCTTCTCCTTCTTTATCACCTCCTTCATATGCATCTTCTCCTTCTTCTTTCATCCTCATCTTGTTTCCTCTTCTTCTACATACTCAATAATTTAAATAGTTCCTTACAGCGATTATTTGAAGTCATAGACCCGGTAGCACAATGTTATAAGCATTTATAACATTTAACATAATGTTAACATTATAACATTTATAAACATTTATAAACATTTATTTTTTAAGTCGTTAAAAATATTATCTCTTGACGAATTCAATGATCAATATCGGGGCACCGAGCTTCGCTCTTTATTTATTTATTGACTTTTGATAAACCGAACACAATTCTTCAAAATGATTGGGGAAGTACTAACAGGCACAGCCCAAAACTGTTTTTCCCGAATTTTGATTTATACACTATAAATAGTCCAGAAAGTAGATTATGTTCCATACACTTGAATTCAGGTTCAATTTTCTGTTCAAACATTTTAAAACAAAAAATTATTTCAGATTATATACAAACCAAATTGAATAACAAAATAACACTCACTAATCACTTGTAATTGTCAAATAATGATCAACTTTGAAAATTATGATATACTAGCCATCAGGCTCGCTTCGCTTGCCATATGTTATTATTATAACATATTATAACATAACTTCGCTCCGCCCCCTGGACCCCCGACTGGATCGTTCAAAAATTAGATCAGCGGGCTCGCTTCGCTCGCCTGCATGTAGACCTCAGCGGAACCTCTGTACCGAATTCTGGACCCCCGACTGGATTGTCCAAAAATGAGATCAGCGGGCTCGTTTCGCTCGCCTGCATGTAGACCTCAACGGAACCTCTGTACTGAATTTGAACGTATTATGTCAATTTGATCTTGAAAAACACCTGTTACTATATCGGCGTATCTTTAGCGAACAAAATTTTTAATTTAGTTACCAGAACAACTGTTTCGAAGAGGTACTCTCTCTAGAATATAGTTTTATAGAATATAGTTTATAGATTTTGGAATAAGAAGAATATACATGCTAAAAGAACTTTAAACCCTTAAAAACCACCCTTAGAGTTAAAATATCGCCAAAAGATTTCTTAGTGCGCCTCTAAAGGGCCAACTGAACATACCTACCAAATTTGAACGTTTTTGGTCCGGTAGATTTTTAGTTCTGCGAGTGAGTGAGTCAGTCAGTCAGTCAGTGAGTGAGTGCCATTTCGCTTTTATGACTCTAGTTTAGGAGGATTATCATGTCATGTCAACAAATCAGATTATGTTCATCAAATCGATTAAAAATTGTCTAGCTAGATAAAACTTCTCGCTGATTGATTATGATTACACAGCTGGAAATAATTCTGTCTCTCTCCCACACAGCCACACGCATCTTCTGTTATCGAGAGACGACGAAATCATCATCTGTTTTCCAAGGATGAATTATCCTTTTAATGTCGTTCAGCGAGTTTTTCAAAGAATGAGGACTGGTGCAATCGAATCTTTATATCATAAACCTACTATGTGAAAAATTTCGTGAAAATCGTTAGAGCAGTTTTCGAGATCCGTAAAACATAAATAACCAGATATAAAAATAACCAGATATAAAAATAGCCAGTTATAAAAATAACCAGATATAAACAGAAATTGCTCGCTTAATATAATAGGATTCCAAACAAGAATGAACAGTTAATATTACATCAGATATACCGGTATCAGCTATCCTCTCGAGAAGGCAGTGGCAAGGCAGAGATTCGGTAACGATGTTCTCCTATCTTTCTCCACTGCCATTATAACGTGGACCTCACTATGGTGATATTCTCTTCAGCCAATCAGCATTAGTTGAATTGGAAGCATAGAAATTATTATTTAAAGGAAATTCTGACATTCAGTGCCGGTTGCACAAAAGCTAGTTAAATTTTAACCGTGATTAATTTCTAGAAGACCTTCTCTGATTGGTTCTCGTGAATTTAATCACAGTTAAAATTCAACCGGCTTTTGTGCAATCGGGCTTCAAAGTCAATACCACTATAATAGTCCAGTCAAATGGTCGTCTTCAGGAAACAGCCTCGAAAGAATTTTTCTCGACGGTTCTATAATATGTATTTTGGGGCGCTGAATTCGAATCTGAAATTTTCTGACACGCCGGAGGGCGGCTTCACCCCCAAAACCCCTTTTTTGAAAATTTGTAGTTCCGGAACCAAAAATCGTAGAATCCTGCGCGACCACTCAATCTATTGGAAATTTTATTCTCTTCAATTTTTTAGAGAATGATTTTTCTCCAAAACCTCGAAGTTTTCGAGATTAGATGAAAAAATTATTGAAAACACAAATATGTTGTCAAATTCTACACTGTTTTATTTAGTACACGACCATGGTTTCGACTGTCAACTTGAAAATGTGACCGGTGTGGTCACGAAACGATGGTCGTGTACCGAATAAAACAGTGTAGAATTTGACAACATATTTGTGTTTTTATTCAATTATGGAACGGTTCTACAATATTGACAATGACTCAGTCGAATTTTTATGGAAAATTAAAAAATGTCCGAAATTTTAGGGGTCTTTGGGTGTTCTTGGGGTGAAGCCACCCTCTGGCGTGTCAAGAAATTTCAGATTCGAATTCAGCGCCCCAAAATACATATAGAACCGTCGAGAAAAATTCTTTCGGGGCTGTTTCCTGAAAAACGACCATTTGACTGGAATATAAATAATACTTTTCTCCAATCAGTGATATAACCACTGACTGGATTTTCCACGTTCGGAAAACTCAGTTTTCTCTCAAAAAATACTTTTATTGACGACCTCAGAACAGAAGCCTTGTTTTCCGGCGCAGTTTTCCTCGTCAGGTTTTCCCCGGGAAACTCGAGTTCTGACCCTTTATTAATTTTGGTGGTGCACGCTTTCCTTGTTCTTATTTGCATTGTTTGCTCGTGGATCGATTTTGTTGATATTTTTCCGGATGAATCTCTCAGATTTGTATTTGATTGTTCACGTGGGCTTCTGGAACAGACAGAAAGATAAAATAAGCTGTTACTTTCATTGCTTTTTCCCTACAGCGATATCCTCGTCAGTGGCGCCATTCCACCAAACTGCTAGGGGGGCAAAAACCAAGAGGTATGAGGGGGGGGGGAAACGACTACCCCCAAAGGATAGAGGGTCCTGGGTTTTTTCCCTATGAATGTTACATTCGAAGATGTTATTATATTCTTCATTTTTTCCAGTTTTATACAAATGTGGTTGACGTATCAATACAAACATATACATTACGGTATTAGTTATTAAATCATGGAATATTTATTAGAAATTTAGCCCTAAAGTAGGAATACACTGAAACAGATTTCTCAAAAATCATGGAAACAGATAAATTTTTCTTTTACAATGAAAATCTCAACTATTTCATTGGGGATCATATTCTAATTTGAAAATAACTTTCAATAAGAAATGTAGCCCTAAAGTAGGAATACACTGAAACAGATTTCTTAAAAATCATGGAAACAGATAAATTTTTCTTTTACAATGAAAATCTCAACTATTTCATTGGGGATCATATTCTAATTTGAAAATAACTTTCAGTTAGAAAGCTAAAGAAACGTTAAGCTGTTCCAATAATTCTCACCAACTCTGTACATACATTTTCATTTTTGATTGTCAGATTGTGCCCTTTCTTTTGCTTTCACTGTGACATCTTGCAACTTGTTAATTCTCACGTTGAAATTTATGCAATAACTCACTTATTGTGCCCTCATCAATAATTGTACCCATTCTATATTTAAGCTTCAACTATACCACAGAGAAAAATATATTCTTTATTACTCCGTACCCATACTTTCAAGGCAATTTTGCTACATTGTTGATACTGTAGAAGGAATTATACTTCTGCTGTTTGAAAAAAGTATTAAATCAGTATGAGATTGTAAGGATTCGTGTAGATACACCAGAATTTTCATTATTTATCTGATCCTTGGGGCCCCCCTAAATGGCGCCCCAGATCCACGTTAAACTGTTAGCATTTCTTATAGATGGCCGAAGTCTTTCCAATTCAACAGATGCTGACTTTTCAAAATCAGTTCCACTGGAGAAGCCCTTGATGCTGAATTACCATATATTAGTATCAGTGATATTTAGGGGTACAGTTATAATATAATTCACATATAACTCATGTGAACAATTCACTCAATAAACTCATGGGACAATTCATACTCGCTCGATCGAGCTTTGTGGAAATAGTCCCTTTAGAACTGATAATCACATCAAAGTATTTAGAAAGATATCACTTAATAACTTTCACATTTCCAAAACCTTTATTCTTTATTCTCCATTGATTCATACAATAAGTACATCATCAAAATGATAGGGAGAGAAAAAATAAGGTAACCTTGTGCTATTCCTCACCCAAATTTAGATAAGGTTACACATGGTCCGAAACAGGTTAATTCTTGTAGAGTTGTTCACTTCACAAAATTTTCAGTCCTTAATTATTTTCACAAAGAAGATTTTTAAATTTAGGTGCTTCTCATTTAATTACCTTGTATTATTTCCTTAACATTCCCCTGTTAAACAACCCTCTTATCTTATTCAATCTATTCTCACTATAAATTTAACTTTTTCACCCTAATCACCCTAATCACTATCGATTAAAAATTAGAACCTCGGCATCAGTATTTCAGCCACGATTGACCTCAAATAGACAACAGTAACAAGTAGAGTGAGAGAGAAAGAGACAGGATGAGAGAGATGGAAAGAGATGCCTTACACACTTTTGGTTGTAGCTAAGCATTGGACAGCCCGTTCCAGTTAGTTTAGAGTTCACTGATAAAAACAGATAAGTCGGTCTACAGCTTCGACAGGTCTAAGTTAGTAAGTTAGCGGATATTTACTGTTCTACGTTGGGTTTTTGCATTGTCTTGGAATAAAGGTAACTGGAATAAAGGTAATTTTATTTGTATACTCTCAATAATAATAGGTAGGCTACTGTAACTTCTTCCACTTGCTTGCTCCGTCATAGAAAATAGAAATTATAGAGAATAGAAATTATAATAGTTCACACAACCCGTGTTTACATTGAAAACCCTATGTCAAATGGAATTTTTCGTGAATAAACGTTAATAATTCAACTGATATCACTTTTTTGAAATAATGACTTGTTATTTTATTTTTCCAATTCAAATTTTAACCTACATCATAAATTCCAAGGGTAGTAATAATTGAATTATATTAATATTTTTAGTTATTGGTTAACCAATTTGTAGGTTACATGTTTCAAGATAGCTTATTCAAATTCAAACTTACTTCTTTTACAAGAGTATTAAGTTTAGCCGAGTCACGGTTTATAAATAAGAATTATCATGTTATTGATCAACAATAAATTATAAAAACATTGTTGATAATCTAAATTAGTTTCTTTTTAAACGAATTTAAGTACGATGTATTTACGGATGCGCTCAACTCTATTCTGGAGTTTAAGACTAAATTCATTATTTTTTCAAAACTTTCAAGTAAAAAAGTGTTGATTTTGAATCGTGTAGGATAAATATTACATATATATATTATCAAAGCTTTTTTAGACTTAATATGATTCATAGCTGGCGTACATTTAATAGAGAATGAGTTATAGAGAATGAATTTAATAGAGAATGAATTATAAAATAGCGAACCCTGGTAGGTCTACAAAATTAACTGTATAGTTTACACCGTAATTTTTTTATTGACATTATGACATTTACAATCATGAATAATATTTCAATTGAACTACTGTATATACCTATACTTTCTTCAAAGTTTAGAATCATTAAAACTGCTAGTAGTGTTTTGAATTACGGTATGTGTTTCCTCTGATCCCACAACCGTGGCTAATTAATAAAGCAGAAGTTATTAAAGATCGTGCTGTAATTCGAATAGCAGAGCTTCAAAACTGAATGAAGTATAAACATATCAGTTTTTTGACATTATATTTTATATTAATATATATTAGGTAGAAGTAAAATGACACTCATTCTTTTACCCATTAATCTATTTACTCACCCGGATAAGTAAGAAAGTCGTGTTTCAGTTGATTCGTTGTTGATTATCCATATTTTTTACCAATATTATTACAAAGTATATTGTATTTTGATAACTTTAAACTGAAAAAACACATTCTTTTGGTGTAACGACGACCGTTTAGTGCTGGTGTGTTGTACATTCTCAAGCCGAACAGAAACTCGAAACGGTAGTCGCCACACCAAAAGAATATGAGTGTTTTTTCACTTTAAAGTTATCAAAATGAAATATAGTTAATGTTCAACCTTCTAGAGGCGCACTAAGACACTACCTCCGTAAACACGGAGGCGTAGTGACTGACACCATAATTGAAAAAAAAATCAAAGATGGCCAATACTGCGCTTTTTCAAGAATTGACATAAAAATGTTGAATACAAGTTCAGTTATAGGGTCTAAAAATTCAAAATAGCTAAACCTTATTGACTTCTATATCGCCCAGAATAGGCGATTTTTTTTTGCTCTTACCAGCGTTTTTTTAGCTTTTTAAAAATTCAAGAGAGAATTCTTACGTTTGGTACAAAATTTCAGGTAACTTGAGGTGTATTAGTTATGTAAGGCTATTGCAGGGCCTAGAAGGTGTGCTAGATATTGGCGTTTCCAGTGTTTATCTGTGTTTTATCAGCATTTTCAAAACCTAATGAGCAGAAAATGTTCAAATTTTATACAATTTTTTAGCATAATATGAAATTACAGTTCAAGGAATGAAATGACAAATTTATAGCAACACTGAATTGGATTATTAATTGCGCTATAATGATACCCCTGCCATTTAGCAGATAATCTTAACTCAGCTGGGGGACCCTCTAGCCTTTGCATGTTAGAACAGACCATCATAAATATTAATATAATTTGTGCAAGAGCGCGCTTAATTATGCATAACCAAGCTTGCAGACGAGAAACGTACAATATCTGAAAAGAGCAAGAGGATCACTCACACTGTAAGCGTGCACTTGGTTGCGTTCAGTGTGAACAACGTGTTTCAATAGCATTTTTCAAATTTTGTTTTTCGGGTCATGCATGATTCGACGAAAATTTGCACATACCCATTCAATGTGATCATACCCTTATTCTCATGTTTCAGGATATTATTCATATTATTACTTTTGTGACCAAGAATAAATGTTTCAAGTAGTATCCTACCAGAGCGTCAATAAACATAGCTTTGGTTCATTAGCACTATTGAAGAATATACATAGATTCTTCATGATACGACATGGTCTTACATATGATATAAATACAAGAACTCTGATATCTCAATCTACAACAAATTATTATTTACTCTGTATCGATCAGCCATAACCCATAAAGAACACAACTTACCGGTACTTACTTCCGATGAGTAAGATGTATTCCTCATGGTCTTGGATCGGGGAATCGTCAAATTTCAAATTGTGTCAAACTCTGTTAAGAGTAGAAACAGATTAGATAAAAATGATATTCTATGTAAGTTACTGGATCGGGCTGAATATTAAAATACTTTACTGAGTAAGCTAGCAGTATAATCATTGATCACATATTTTCGTTTATAATAATATTGTTAGAAATACTGTACTGTATGTTCTGTTTTAATACTAAAGATAACCAACACTGCAAAAGTTTTCTATTTCAAGCCATTCTTGTTATGATTTGAGAAGAATTCTTATTCCAATAGTGACTTATATAATAAAATGAGTGATAGCCTACCTATTTACCTTTTCAAGAAAAATCTGTTTTATCTAAAAATTCCTTAAATCTAATAAAGCTATAAATATTAGCATACTACAAAAGCCGTGATTGTAATTCCTCTCGTAGAAATTGAGCAATACTGTAATCAAAATTTCATGTTTTCTGCTCGAAATGTCTCGACATTGGCGAACATAACCATTAATTAAAAAAATAACTATGGGTTGCATAAAAATTTTTCAGACACTTATAGAGAGGAGACATTTTTCCTGTTAAATTGATATAAAACTATTACGAGCCCCATGATTCTGAACGAAGTGATATTCAAAAGAAAAACAAATTTTCGCGATGTTTCCAATTTTATCATAAAAGTTAAATTTCCTTTTAATCCTTCAACCCTTTCTAGTACTACTAGGATATCGGGGATGATACTCTACATCCAATTCTAACATTGAATTGGAAATTTGAAAGTTGTAATTTTACACGAATTGGCAACCCTGTGTAACAATTCAAACACCCCGCTCTCATAGGATATTAATTATTAGAATAGCGGAGTCATCACTCGGCCACCAAATTGGACTTTTGAACTGGTGAGCTGAGAGAGAGTGATGACCGCGGAGAGGCGAAACTAGAGGGAGAACGTTCCGAGACGCGCTAGAGGAAGGTTGTGTTTGAGATAGTGAGATGTAGTTTTTAGTAATGTGATTGAGGAGTGATTATGTTTAGAGAGAGAGAGTATAGATGTTTGTTATGGGATTTTCTCAATAGAGTGAGATTGTTTTGGGTGAATTTGCGTATTTATTTAATAATATTATCCTATAAAAGTAGCAGGGCCCAGGTCCCTAAAAACCTGGTGGTGGCAGCTCTACTGGAGAGCACTGTCATGCTCGCCACGCACGCCACACCTGTTATTTCTTGGAACGGAGGGCCAAGTCTCAACTTATTTCACACAAACTATAGGAACATCCCTGAACAACGTATGACCAGAGTTTCCAGACATAACATAGAACATAAATACAGGACCTTGAAAAGAAACATAATATCAAAGACACTGAAATTTCATATCTACGCTTTTTAATAGCACAGACTATAGATTTTTGTACTAATAATGATTAATGGCTTCAAGCTATCATATTTTGGTTTTCAATTGAAGTAAAAAAAAATTTCCTATTTTTCAGATGTCTGATTTTATTACTATTAAAACAGAAGTTGAAGAAGAACCACTCGTTACTCAGCCATGTAGTGTTCGGCTAGAAAAGACGAATGAACCAGCTGTTTGTGAATTGAGCATGAATAGCGTGATTGAAAACCAAAGGAAAACGTTTTTTGAGGGTTTTAAGTACTATATCACCGATTTTCAGAACACCACTCTCCAAAATGAAGTAAGTATGGTTTAGAACTCATTTTTTAAGTAACTGGTAGACAATAGTAGCTATGATTAGTGGGGATGGACGGGTTTTTTTGCGCAATTACCGAGAAATAAGGAAAAATTTTTGCGCAAATCCCCCTCCCACTCCCCCTTCCCCCTCCCCCTCTAGAGTTTGCGCATGCGCAAACTCCCCCTCTCCCTCCCCCTCTCCCTCCCCCTCTCCCTCCCCCTCTCACTCTCCCTCCCCCTCTCCTTCACCCTCTCCCTCTCCTTCTCCTTCTCCTTCTCCTTCTCCGTCTCCTTCTCCCTCTCCCTCTCCTTCTCCCTCTCCTTCTCCCTCTCCCTCTCCCTCTCCCTCTCCTTATCTTATCTCCCCTCTCCCAGTGAGGACGAGGGGGTTGAAAAGAGAGAGAGATATATCTCTCCCCTTCCCCTTGCCAAGGTGAAGGAAAAAAAATTTCCCTTTTTGGAGGAAAAATTCCCTCTCTCTATAGTGACAGATTAAAGTGAATCCATCTAATGCTATACTGTCAAATTAAAGTGAATCCATATTTCTACATCTAATGCTATACTGTCAAATTAAAGTGAATCCATATTTCTACATCTAATGCTATACTGTCAAATTAAAGTGAATCTGTTAGCAAGGTTGAGTCAATTATTTCTTTGATCAAGTAATTAGACATTCCAAACACATCCTCACTACGAGAATTACTCATTCTATTAACGATGGATTTAACGGTTAACTTATCAATTGTCTTAAGTTTAAAATTGTGTGAAGGCTTTGGAGCATTAATCAGAAAATTTTGAAATGACATATCAATTTGGTCCTGTCTATCATCCAACCTTCTGGTTGGTACATTAACAAAGAGCTCATTCAATACATTCGGAGAGATTGGTATTGGTTTTTTACAAGCAGGCATGAGATTAGATTCTCTCTTGACTATTGACCAAGCAGCCTTACACCTATTATTAGCATTTGCAATAAATTCACTATTTACCTTTATTTTCGCCTGTTTCAACTTGAATCGGTAGTGCTTTCTTATATTTTTATAGACTTCTTTATCATATTCACTAAGTGTATTCTTGAATCTACTGTAAGAAATCAATAATAGAATGTGTAATTTTTCCAGTTCAGGTGAGAGCCATTTTGAAGAGGATTGTTTTTTACTTTTATTTTTCACCAAAACTCTAGGGCAGGAGCGATTTAAGGATTCAACTATGATATTTAAGAAACTATTAACTGCCATATCAACATTATTGTCAGTTTTATAAATTTTCTCCCAACAAATATTCATAAGAGACTTTCTCAAATGTAGCAATCTTTTCTTGGTAAGAAGTCTTATAGTCATGTCTCTATTTAATTTATTACATTCATTAGAGATTTTTGAAGATGACTTTCTTTCTAGATCAAACGAAACACAAACACCAGAATGGTCAGATATTAAACCTTGTTCTAAAAGCGTTACTCTAAAATAATCCGCAGATATATTTGTAATTACATTATCAAGACATGACTCATACCTAGTTGGAGAGTAATTCGTACAGTAAAGGTTGAAAGATCTCAATAAATTCAAAAATTCTTGTGTGTCTGGTTCAAAATTTTTAAGAATGTCTACGTTAAGATCACCTGCTAGTATCAAGAATTTAAAGCCATTTACCTTACTTGTTACATATTCCAGTAATTGTTCCAAATTAACCATAAAATCTCTGAAACGGGAGCCAGGAGTGCGGTAAATACTAATTACTAGAGTATTTAATCTACCAATCCTAACAGCTGTTGCCTCACAAGAACCCTCATAACAGTAAGAGGTCATGTCAATAATATTAAAATCAATTCCTTCTCTCACAAATATTAAAGAACCACCATATGGAGTCGGTCGACAGTAAAAACCAGCTAGTTTGAAGTTTTGAGGGACATAAAAATTAATCTCTTCCTCACGTAACCAGTGCTCACTCAAGCAAATGACATCAAACTCATTACAACTCAAAATAGTCTCAAGTTCAAGTAACTTATTTCTCAGAGATTGAATATTTAGAGCGCAAACCTTCAAATCAGAGCTACGGTCCTGATTTCTAGTATATTCTAGGATCGTTGTGTTTCTACCTATATGAACAGGACCACTAATTAGTTTCCCCGATGACTCAGGTCATATTGAAGCTCGATAACTGTATTATTACCCTTTTCATCTAATATTGTTTTGATTTTATCAGTCATCCTCTTCTTGCCTCTCCAGTTCAGGTGTAGCCCATGCCTAGTAAAATGCTCTCTTTTAAGATCAGTAAGATCTATTACCTTAACATTTTGCATCCTTCCACAATACTGTTTTATTCTACTGTTAGTTTTTCTAATCTCTTCGTTAACACATGACCACTCCGGTAAATCATATCTTATTGGTATTGTAGAAATTAATACATTTGTAAAATTTAGCACCTGAAGTAGAGAAAGCATGCTTTTTAGAAAACTACCAGCTTGATTACAGTATACATCATTCGCTCCTCCAACAATGACCACATGATCATTATTGGATAGATCTCTAGTACCACTCTTAATATTATTCACTATGGGGTTGAATTTGGCACTTGGCATGATAAAACCACTAGTTGTCTTTTCAAGTTCAGATCTATTCAAATTATCTACTAAATCACGACCATGACTGTCGCCAAAGATTCTGACTACGTTTTTTAATGGTTTCATGCTAGCTGACTTTTTAAGTTTAGTTCCCAGAGAAATATCACTAGTCTTGGAAATCGTTATCTGTTTAGAGCTAGGATATGATATGTTCTTACTGCATGGAGAATCATTAGAGACTAACAAATCACAAGATTTGGGTTTTAGAAAATTACAAACTTTACACAGAATCTTCCACCTATATACCGTAGCATCAAAGTTTGTATTAAGAGAGAGACCATCCTCGAGACAGGTTGAACTACACATTTTCCTATATTTAAATACTTCTTCCAAAAAATACATTGAAAAAACACCGCAATCGTAGTTATTAGTCTGTTGAGGACATGGAAGGGTAATTATCTTCTTGTAGGTTAGGATTGAGCTAACTCTTCTTATCAGAGACATGGAAAATCTCTCATTACATTTGTTCATTGAGTCCAGAATATAAAATTTACAGTGTAAAGAATCATAAACAACAACACTCCAATGAGAACCACACCAGCCGTCATTTGCTTCTTCCTGCCGACCGTCATTTATCACGAAAGCAGTGAAATTATTTTCTTTTACATTATTTCTTAAGAATGATAAATCAGCTTCCGCGTCATTGATAATCATTGCTGTTACTGCTGGTAGGACCACATAATTTCCTGGAAACGAATCAATTAAATAACTACAAAAACAGTCAATGTCCGCATCCGAAAGGAGTTCCGTTCTAAGAAACTGGCTCAATCGATCTATAAGTGGATTTACGTGTGTGAAATTATCCACATTTTCAGTTTTATCATTCATTCGCGACTCACAAGATGATAATTCCATGAGGCGAATATCAAGATCCATAGACCGATTAATTGCGGCATTCCATTGTTCTTCCAAAACTTTGATTCGCGCCTTTAAATGTTCATTCTCCTGTTCTAAGCTGGGAGCAGAATCATTTTCGGTATATGACACTGTTTCATGCGAATGTTGACCCGTTAAACTATGAATCACAGAAGTATCCGAACTAGTTTTTATCGTAAAAGTACAGTTCTTTTTCAAGCATTTCCACGTAATATCACCTTTTACAGTGTGTGAGTCCTTTCCAAATTTAATACCTTTGTATAATATAGCCGGAATACCTTTTGCCGTTTTGCATTGCTTTATTGCCGAGTTCATATTATTACATTTGGTGAGACAAGCAGAATAAAAACTATCAGAAACCTTCGTAAAAACAGCGTCAAGTGGAGAGTACAGCAATTCAAAACAAAACCGCCAGCAGACCCTACCGTCTCGATCGTTGATTGGTCTGCAAGCAGAGCGTTGCTAGGTTACGCAGGCAAACAAAAGTTACCGGTGTTCCAAAAGCAGCTGATCGCTGAGTCGCAAAATACAAAGTCCGAAACACAATGTTATCTAATCAACAAGTCGCTTACTGAGTCTTTACGATGGCAATAACAACTTCAATACAGTACTGTGCTTGTACACACTATTTTCTCAGCTTAGAGTTTTTAACAGTCTCTCAATACAGTGAACTCGCAAAACTAACCTGTACAGAAATAGGCAAATCTCCCGAAACACACTGTGATAAAAACACTTGGAAATCCAGGTAACTTACTGCTTCAACTCACTTCTAACAACTATTACTCACGTCTAAAACTACCAATTCTATTAATTTTTCGGTTAAATAGTTGAAATTCTAAATAAATACGGAGTAGTAATACAGAGAATACAAACCGGGCAGTACAGTCCTGCCAACCCTATACGTCCTATACGTCCTATTTATTGGAAGATAAACATTGAGGGGCGATTGCTCAGATCAGAGCTGGCTAGCCCCGGCGCAACGATTGCTTTTGTTAAAGAACCGGATTGCTGAGTTAAGCAACCCACTTATTATCTCTCAATAGGGCGCAACTTCTAGAGAAGCTTAACCCGCGGGTTTAGGCTCCGGGTTAACCAGAGGCGTAACTTGAGTAATTCACGGGGAATTATTGTCGCAAGGTTGGCAAAAGCTGTTTCAAATGCTACTATGATAACATGTGTGTTTACAATTCGTGTATTGACATTCAATATTGTTTCAATTTATCAGGAGCAGGCATTGTTGATGTACAGTGCACTCAGCTCGGCAGTTTGCAATGCTTTATCGTCCTGCAGCTCTGAAAGAAATGACGTAACAAGGCTGGGGAGGCTACTTGGTAAGTCTAGATGATTATATGTACACATGGAATTTTCTCCGTTTTCTTTGGCACTTTTAGGAGTGTGTTTGACAGTCATTCTGTAGAAGCCAGAACTTCCAGCAAACCTGTGAGGAATCATTGCAAGTCTGACAAGATTTTTAATTATAAATTCTGGTAATGTTAAGGCTGGCGCAGTTTAGAAATAGATTGTTGCTTTGCATGCTAGGGTGGGGCTCAACAACCAGTTTCTGAGAGCAAATAAAAGCAAAGAAGTATGGATAATTTGGAATAGCAGTAACTCACTCATTTTTGAACGAAACTGTGTAGTAGGTTGAGATCCGAGCATTGTGTCAAAAGTTATAAAAGTTTAAAATTTTGATCCTTGAGGTGTCCTTATGCCCGCCTCTCCACTAGGAAATTACGAAATGAAGTGTATCTTACAAGTGATTCTCATAGAACATAATCTAATGAACTTATATTAATGAGCGAAATATCATTTTGAGGACAATTTAGTTTGGGATGATGGTTGAAGCTAAAAATTAGGTGTTGTTCACAATACAAGGAGCATTGTTGTCAGATGTTCCTGGAAATCTATATGAGATAGAGCGCTCTACCGGGTCTCAGATTCTAGAGCACAAAATTTCGCCTAGAGGGATTTTGAATTATACATCTGAATGGTAACAATCGGAAGAAATTGTTGATCAAAAACTAAAATTCATCAACATAAAATTTCTTAAAATTTTACTCATTTTTGAAAAATCATAGCTCTGTACTCATTGGAGATAGACAGTTCCGAATGATCTCATTTTATTTAAAATTTTATAATCTGAAAAAAGCTAGAGCAAATTTTTCCGTCCGATCACTGGATTTGGCGGAAATAGCTGAAAACTAGAAAATGAACTGAAAGTACGAGGTTTTTGGGCCAACCTGTACCTAGCACAAGAAAATTTTGCATGAAAAAATTGGTTCTGAACTTCTCTCATGTATCCAAATGATATATATTGCAAGCACACCCCCTTTTTTATGTCTATATTGACTGGACTATTAGAGAGGCTAACTATAGAGAGGTGAACTTCCCTGGACGCCTCATTAGTTGCGTGGAGATGTGGAGCACTCTTCGGTTATCGCAACTGCCACCATGTGATTATTTTTTTATGGATCACCAAAACGCTCTTACTGAGATAATAACATAAGAAATTCGAGCGACACCATCTTCAGAGGACTATGACAACTTCTCAGGACGAATTAATAGTTTTGTCAAATGGTCATTTTTCAGAAAAAGCCCTGAAAGAATTTTCTCATCGGTTTTATATGTATTATGGGACGCTCAATTCGATTCTGAAATTTGCTGACACGCCAAGCAAAGGGCAGCTTTACCCCTAAAACTCCTAAACTTAGGGAATTTTCAATTTTTTCATTTTATTTCGAAAACCTTGTTTTTTGGAGAAAAAGCATAAACTTCAACATTAAAAACAAAATTCTAAATAAATTGAGTGCGCAGGATTCTATGATTTATGATTTTTGAGCTGCAGATTTTCAAAAAGGTGTTCTTTTCAAGATTTTTTTAAAAAAATTCTTGATAACCACCAATTGCACTGTATATAAAGTATGGAGTATTATAAATAACGATGATAAATCACATATCATGTAAAAGTTAATTATTTCTGAACAAGATTCCACAGAAATATTGAAATTTAGTATTGATGGGAGGGGGTACACCAGCTATAACAGATCAAGGATAGTATATATATATATATATAGTATATACTATACTTGATAATAAATAACCATGTCCTACAGCCAGATTACAAAATTTTCATTGTTATAACTTTTAAGGCCTTCCTAAGCAATAAAATCAATATTTTTGATCAAATTATTATACAAGGGTTATGTTCTTTTAGAATCATCCGTTGAATGTTCTAAATTTCAGGATTTCCTTAGGTTATGAGCTTATCAAGGACACCTCAAGGATCAGACTACAGCTCATTCTTGTTAAGCTCGTCAAGTCGTTTCATAATCATGTATGTACGATCAAAATATGGAAAATTCATTCTTATACTCATATTTGTATACTCAAAAAATGGCTAGTTTCGAATTCAGCGCAGCGCCCCAAAATACATATAAAACCGATGAGACATGAGCCCCCTTTCGGGGCTGCAAAAATGACCATTTGACTGGAGTAAAAGTGTATGGGAAGAAACGAACACCATTTTACAAATGTTATTTGTTTGAGAACTAGTCTCATTAATTATTATTACCATAATATTATAAAAAATATATATTCTCTTGATGTTAACATTTACAAAAGATCTAATAGAATATGTTCCTCGTTTTGACAATTTTATTAATTTGTTCCAGCTGAGATGTCGAAAAAGTTGGATGACATGTTGAAGGCGTCTAATCCAATTAGCTTTGATGTGGGACGACCTAGTACGGCCACTTCTGAAAACCAACATCCACACTCACATTCAGACACAACGGAGTTCGAAAGTGCAGCATTTCAATCTACACAGATAGGTTTGTATTCTATCGTGGCTACTAACACAATAACACTAGTAATCCTTGGTAGAAGCTAAATGATTTTTTAATCAAACAACCATTTTAATTGAATGAGCGAAGCGAATTTTATGTTTCGGCGTTTGTTTGTTAGTACCGCAGTTACAGTCGCAGTTATTGTTATTAAATTGGGCTCATTCTTCTCAGCTCTTCAAAGCGGTATTATTTCATGTATCACATGTTGAAAATTTTCCAATTTTTTTTCCAAGTCCCACCCAATCCAAGTTTCAGATTTTTTAGCTTTTAAACCGTGCTTCCGAGATCAAAAGTGTAGAGGACCTTTATTCTTCAGCGCTCCAAGGTGGTCTTATTTCATATATCTAATGTTCAAAATTTCAAAAATTTAGAATTCGATAATCCCCCCCTCTCAAAGTCACAAATTACAAGTTTTAGATTTCTTATCTCTTTAGTTGTGCATCCTAGCTCAAAAGTGTAGGAAACTTTCATTTTCCAAAACTCGAAGGCGGTCTTATTTCATACATTTCATGTTGAATTTTTTGTAATTCAATTAATTGAATCTTCACTTTTCTTCTAATAGATGTGCATTAGAGCTTTATTTATTTTTCGAGTTGATTAACAGAGTAGCAAAAGAGAACCAGATTTTTCAACTTACTTTAAATAAGGATTTGTGATTTGAGTCACTGTTCTGGATCCACACTGTTACCATCTGCTACCATCGTTATAGGCCTATTACCTTCTGTAGACGAAATATATGTTTAGGTTGGATATTATTTCATATGATGAAAGTCTATTGGAAAAAATGCACCCCAGATATTGAACTGTACCTCAAAGTTATTCATTATCATTGTTATTCTTTATCATTAACTAAAAACTATTTTTTCTAAAATAATAACTTACCGGTAATTATTTGTAATGTTTACAAACACAGTTGAATCACAATGCACAGTTGAATAATAATTCACTCTTAAAAACTGTTATTTGTTTTCTCCAACATCAAAAACTCACTTATTTCAAATGTTAACAAACTCAGTTAACGTTTGAATTTGTATTCCATATGCTATCTAGTTCCGTGATAATCGTTCCATTTGATAAAAATAATTCTCAAATATTTGAAAATTTTTTTTTTCTGGTAAACTCAACTGCAGCTATTATAATCTTTATCATTTTCTCACACTCTCTTACGTTTTCAACAGACTATGGAAAACTTTTTTCATCTGCTACTTGAGGGACCAATAATCCTTTTTCAAGGAACTTGAGCGAATTTTCCCAGAGTTGAGACCTGTTCCAAAATAATGTTTTTTTTCGCAAACCCACTATATTCCTGATTTAATCAAAATCGTTAAAGCCGTTTTCGAGATCCGTCCGACATACATACATATTCACAAATACACATATTCAAACAGGAATTGCTTACTAAGTATAATTGACTTCAATGAGAGCTTATTTCACCTAACAGCAGGCATCAAAAGCAAAAAATGTAAAACATGATTGAAATTGAAACAGTAGCAATCATCAAAATTATTATCTTCATCTGATCTGAAGTAACCAAATTATAATAAGATTCACATAAATGTGTCAGCATTGTTTGAATGGGGAGCATTGATGCTATCAATGAGAAATACTGACAGTCAACGAACTGTTATGCATATTCTCCAATATTTATAACGAAAGCTACCTTCTTTCTTACCTTTTCTTTGGTAAAACAATCAATGTTTGATAATAATATTCATGCATGGGAAAAGCGCCTTACTTCTATGGAAGATATTTATTTCTACATTAGGAAAAGAAACAACAGCTATTTGGCCGTTTTAATAAATAACCCCTTTCTTTCGCCCAAGTTAAATTTTGGCCGAATTTCCTCATTCTTTGCAAACAGATTCCACAACGGACACTTCTGAAGTTTTAAAAATACCCTCCATATATCATACTGAATTATTAAAATTTCATCGAAATTGTTTAAGCAGATATCGCCATCGGATATACAAACAAAATCAAATTAGTATTGATAGAATAGGATCAATTGATAGAAGCAACTCCCGTCATAAAAGACTAGTTTGTTTTATGAAAAATAAAAACTATCTATACTCCCAGGAATAGCTCCGATTGAAGCAGCAGTGCCCAATCAATTTGTTCTCGATAAATGCATTTTGATTAGTTCTTCAACTTGGTGCCAACCTAATGAAGTCATCTCAACTTAATTCCAACCTGTCAAAATTATTAATTTAGCTGCCAGTTAACAACTGTTTCGAAGAGGTACTCTCCCTAGATTATAGATCTATAATAACACATGATATGGACATTCCTATTATAATTAAGAGATTGGGAGAAGAAGAATATACATGCTAAAAGACGAACTTTAAACCCTTAAAAACCACCCTTAGGGCCGTTTGCACAGTATAAATTGCTAAACTCGATTAAGTTTGTGTATAATCGAGTTTAAGTTAATCCGAAAGTTTAAACTTGAATCGGTTTTCTCAGTGCATTTACTAATCCAGTTTAAGTTAAACTAGTTTAGCGTTAAGTTGGTAATAGAATGTCCTGATTTTTACAGGAAATTTGTTATTTGTTTACAAACCATCAGTAATTTGAGGTTATGTAGCTACTATTTTAGTATTTTCTTGTTCTTGTTCAAAATCCACAGAGTTGTAAGCTGTACGGTTCTAAAAGTGAAAAGCGATCAAGAAATTCTTTGAAAAATTATGTTTAGTTGGCACCAGAAAATATATTTCAGAATGTAAGATAAAAAAGTTATTTTGTTATGCTTGAATCTACTATGGTCTTCCTCGTTTATTAGAAATCTTTCGAAAGCAATATCTCATCTATGTGTTATTAAAAACATGTTTTCCAATCAAAGACCACTGTTAAAAATTGTCTTATTTCCTATCAAGTGGTTTATTCAATCAAAATAATAAATTGGCAGTTGCTGTACTCAAGCAAAACTGTTAGAAAAATTCTCTATCCCATAAATTTAAATTATTTGTTTTTTGCCCAATTTTTCTCAGTTTCAAAATTTCTTCGCAGTCATCTTTATCAATCGCATTAAAAACTTCTATCAATTCCTCCATTACAATTATTTTTACATTCAAATGATTCACTATAACCTAAATTAATAATAATTATCGTCTACAGAAGCATTATAAACAACCGTCAAAAATAATTTACTATAAGCTGTTTTCCCATCAAATCTTTACAGATGTCAAGTTAATCCAAATAATTTGGTTTAAACCTCCTGCTTTGGAGGTTTAAACTTTCCCAGAGTTTAAACTCAACACAGGGTTTAAACTGATACTGTAGAAACGGAATTTTAGTTTAAACCAAAAAAATCCAGATTTGGCTTTTAAGCTTTAGCTTGAACTTACACTATGCAAACGGCCCTTAGAGTTGAAATATCGCCAAAAGATTTCTTAGTGAGCACCTAGGACGTTTAAGGAAGCTATATTCCAAGTTTTGTTGCAATCCATCCAGTAGTTTTCCAGAAATCGTGATCAGTGAGATAAGAATTTTATAATTTTATAAGATAAGATACTAGCATTTTGATGCATTTTCTCAATAGAATCAGGTTCATTACAAATTATATCAGAGTTCAATTTTCAAACAACCTGTTATCAATCCTAAATGAAAAATCAAAGTCACTTTCCAATAAGTTCAATAATTCTTCCTTAATCATTTCCATATATTTTTCCTCTTTGTAAATTATATCTTCCTCATGTACTTGTGTAAAACTAGCATCACAACAAATATTTATTTCATTTAAAACAATATCATCACAAGTATTAAAATCCTCACATGATGTATCATAAATAAAAGCTTTTTTAAAACTATTCTCAATTTCAAATTCATTTCTAAATTCCAATAGTTCTTCAAATTCTGGTTCAATAATATCATCTATTATACTTGCACCTGCCCAAATTTCCACTCATTTAAATACTGGCTTGATAATTCATATTTCTCAACATTTTAAACAATTCTACAATAGTCCTATTTGGTAACATTTGTCATACATGACATCAAAACCTATTCAATTTTGAAATATTATTATTTTTGTGAATTGGAAATCTGGTCGCGGATTTAATTATTAAATGTAATTGATAAAGCAAGAAGATCTCCAATGTACAAAGATGAAACATGTGTTTTATCGCGTTTCGTGAAGGCGATATAATGGTTTTTAGCTCCATGCTATACAAACAAGAGTGAGTTGACTTTTGGTCTGTGAATCAAGGCTGCATGTGTTTTTCACATGAATAGATTTTGAATTTTCCTTTCGAGGCCGTATTCCTTGAACCGGTTGTGAAGCTAGTTGTTGAGTTAAGGCATTGGTTACCTGAAGGATTCTGTCTTGAGAATTCAATTATAGGCTGTCGCAGTCCGGGCAGTTTAAACCTACATAATTGTATTTTCAGGATTTGAGTCTTGTAGGGAAGGCTGATGTTTTTGATTCATCAACTGGCAGTTTTTTTATATATTTTTTTCATTTAAAATCGGGAGTGCTTTAACCGGACCTTGAGGATTCAGGCCAAGAGACAATTTTTCGGTAAAGTAAGATAATAGTTAATTGTACATTTTTTATTTTTCAGACCCATAATTGTAAAAATAATAATTTTGTTTTTATTATCAAAAAACTGAACGACCACAGATCAGCTAAGCGAGTAGCCCTTAAATTATTATCTGATTATTATAATCAGAAATTTTGATTGTTGATTATAGTTGTAATCTTTCCTTTATCTCAATTGCATTTGTTTTCCGTTTCGCACCGTTTCATATTGGAATATTCGTAGTAAATAAATAATTTTTGATGTTAAATAAAAACCTAGAGCTATAGTTTATCTTTTTCTTCCCACCATATACAATCACACATTATAATTCTTTCAAATATATTTGAAGACAAACCTCTTAAGATTATCCTGATAATCCGTGATTCAAGCATAATTATTTGAATCTATTTTTCTACATAGAGATAAAACTCGTGCTACAAAATCTCTGCCATCTTCTTCGAATTCCATGCTACAAGTATCCAGTTTTTTTTCTAGTTTCCACAATTTGAGAGGACATCAAAAGAAATTAATCAATTTCTCTTTCACTGGATTATATACAACATTTTTCTGTCGAGTCAAATCGTCCTCAATAACGTCAAAATGTTTCTCAGCACTTTCTTTCAAACAAAACCGCAAATGTAATAAATTATCCTTTTCATCCCAACCATTGGCTAAGGCAACCTTTTCAAAATAGATGAAAAAATCATCAATGTCAAATTCTTCATCTTTTCCATCAAAAAATTTTGGTAATAGTAAAGGTATAAGTTTTTTCAATTGTAATCTGTTCCAATCCAATTCTATTCAATAATAAATTCCCAATCGATATGGTTTCAATAATCATAAATTCTCCATATCTTAAAATCTCTTCAATAAGCATTTATAATAAATCTTGCTATCTTACAAAATCTTCAATTACCATAGCTTTACAATTTAAAATCTCAAAATCAATTGTAAATCTTTCCAATATCGTGAATTTCAAAATCTGTTCAATTATAATCATTATTCTCAATCCGTTTAAATCCGTTATTAGTAATCCCTTTTGTAATAGGCAATGATAGCATTATTGTTCCAAAATATTCCAATTCATTAAATCCTCGAGATTCATCCTACTAATTGTTTCTACAGCCCCATAAGGTTTAAACTCACTATTTGACCCATAATAAACTTCACTGAACTAAAAACATATATTTAATAATGAAAAATGCGACCACAAAAATTGATTCTTCACTGGGGTAACCGAAAAAGTCAAAATTTTAAAAGCTTGATCAAAAACCCTTGAGCCTCCACCAATTATGTAAGCAAGATGTGACACTTGCACTAAATATGTAAAGGGGAATGAAAAATGATAACAAAAAGAGAACAGAATAATGGCCGGGACACACATATCCGCGCCGCAGCACGGCCGAGTGACGGACCACAGTAGCACTAGAGAACTGAGCAGTACACGGCTGTCGCACGGATATGTGTGTTCTCCTACCATCATCACCGTGTCGCGGACGTAGCTCGGCCCTACCTCGGTGCGGTTATATGTGTCCCGAGATTAACTAGCACTTTAATCAATTGGTACTTTCGGTTAAATATGATAATTTTGGCTATTCAAAAGATAAAATATAAATATATAAACAAACACAATATTAAAATGAAATGAATTGGGAAGCTACTTGCTTGCTGCTAATGATTCAATCTTTGTGGTTATGAAAAAAAAAAATCTTATCCAGTAAACACCTACCTTTCAAAAATGGCTTCCCCCCGCTTTTAACCTAACTTTTTTAGTAAATTTAATAGCAAATCCATTGACACCTTATTTCTTCATTGAGATTGATGTTTGGTATGAAAGTTCAACATTCAATTACAACATTGAACATTCTTCATCGAAGAGATATGATTAATATTAAGTAGTACTCTTTAATAAATAATTTTTGATGTTAAATAAAAACCTAGAGCTATAGTTTATCTTTTTCTTCCCACCATATACAATCACACATTATAATTCTTTCAAATATATTTGAAGACAAACCTCTTAAGATTATCCTGATAATCCGTGATTCAAGCATAATTATTTGAATCTATTTTTCTACATAGAGATAAAACTCGTGCTACAAAATCTCTGCCATCTTCTTCGAATTCCATGCTACAAGTATCCAGTTTTTTTTCTAGTTTCCACAATTTGAGAGGACATCAAAGAAATTAATCAATTTCTCTTTCACTGGATTATATACAACATTTTTCTGTCGAGTCAAATCGTCCTCAATAACGTCAAAATGTTTCTCAGCACTTTCTTTCAAACAAAACCGCAAATGTAATAAATTATCCTTTTCATCCCAACCATTGGCTAAGGCAACCTTTTCAAAATAGATGAAAAAATCATCAATGTCAAATTCTTCATCTTTTCCATCAAAAAATTTTGGTAATAGTAAAGGTATAAGTTTTTTCAATTGTAATCTGTTCCAATCCAATTCTATTCAATAATAAATTCCCAATCGATATGGTTTCAATAATCATAAATTCTCCATATCTTAAAATCTCTTCAATAAGCATTTATAATAAATCTTGCTATCTTACAAAATCTTCAATTACCATAGCTTTACAATTTAAAATCTCAAAATCAATTGTAAATCTTTCCAATATCGTGAATTTCAAAATCTGTTCAATTATAATCATTATTCTCAATCCGTTTAAATCCGTTATTAGTAATCCCTTTTGTAATAGGCAATGATAGCATTATTGTTCCAAAATATTCCAATTCATTAAATCCTCGAGATTCATCCTACTAATTGTTTCTACAGCCCCATAAGGTTTAAACTCACTATTTGACCCATAATAAACTTCACTGAACTAAAAACATATATTTAATAATGAAAAATGCGACCACAAAAATTGATTCTTCACTGGGGTAACCGAAAAAGTCAAAATTTTAAAAGCTTGATCAAAAACCCTTGAGCCTCCACCAATTATGTAAGCAAGGCGCCTCCACCAATTATGTAAGCAAGATGTGACACTTGCACTAAATATGTAAAGGGGAATGAAAAATGATAACAAAAAGAGAACAGAATAATGGCCGGGACACACATATCCGCGCCGCAGCACGGCCGAGTGACGGACCACAGTAGCACTAGAGAACTGAGCAGTACACGGCTGTCGCACGGATATGTGTGTTCTCCTACCATCATCACCGTGTCGCGGACGTAGCTCGGCCCTACCTCGGTGCGGTTATATGTGTCCCGAGATTAACTAGCACTTTAATCAATTGGTACTTTCGGTTAAATATGATAATTTTGGCTATTCAAAAGATAAAATATAAATATATAAACAAACACAATATTAAAATGAAATGAATTGGGAAGCTACTTGCTTGCTGCTAATGATTCAATCTTTGTGGTTATGAAAAAAAAAAATCTTATCCAGTAAACACCTACCTTTCAAAAATGGCTTCCCCCCGCTTTTAACCTAACTTTTTTAGTAAATTTAATAGCAAATCCATTGACACCTTATTTCTTCATTGAGATTGATGTTTGGTATGAAAGTTCAACATTCAATTACAACATTGAACATTCTTCATCGAAGAGATATGATTAATATTAAGTAGTACTCTTTAAGAAATAACTCTATGATGATAAAGAGAGAGGAAATGAACCATTGTCTTGGCTGTTACACACATTACTTATTAATAATTCATTCGTTCATTTTGTTTCGCTTTAACAAAAACTGCTGCTCAGTAACTTGTAACATTTTTTTCAGATTTTAACCTTGATGAATCTAAACGTAGGTTTGGATGTGAACCTTCTAGTTCAAGACCAACCACATCCAATCAGTCAATGTTCAAAGAGATTCTACACTCGAAAATGCAAAACAAAGATCGTACGTATATTCTGTCATATTATAGTTATGGTTTTGTATGTTTGTTCTTTAGATTGTTTGCTAGTTACTTTCAAAATTTATATTTTCTTAGCTTGTAAGAGAATCAGAAGTTATTAAAAAAATTAATGTTGTTTTTATTGTAGTTTTCTGGATGATTTGGTGGAAAGTATCTAGTGTAAGTATGATCAGGACCCTATCTATCTACCTTTACCAGGTCCTGGTATTATAGAAGAAATTGAAATTCTCAAGTATCTTTTTGAAATGTCTATTAATTTCACATGTTTCGACTATTTTTAGTTGTCATTTTCAACTGTTAATATTGATTGATTATCCGTATTTTAGTTTTCAGACTAAATTTTTTTTAATCGGGTTTTTCAAGTAAAATTTAATTTCAGGCTCTGAAATCAAGAAATTAGTCACAAAAAACAGCTTTTGATGAACATTTACTAGGGTTAAATCACAATTGACCGAGCAAAGTGAGGTCCAAGATTCAAGTCGACGGTTTTGCATTTCTCTCTAATGTATGTTTTTAACTATGTTCTACATTTACAGCGAAACGCGTCCATAGATTTTCATTAAATTTGGCAGGTATGTTCCTATTTGAATTGCTAGTCGACGTATATATAAGGTTTTATTGAAATTTTGAAATTTAAGGATAATAATAAGAAACGTGAATTCATTCCATAGTCCAATATTACCTTGAAAACCCATTTTTTCAAGTTTAAGACGAAGTCGAGAATTTGAAGCGTTTGAGAGCCGGCAAAACATTTCAGCCAACACTACAAAAACAAACTGAGAACTTTACAAATTGTAAACTCAACGAAATTAACACATAGAAAACTGAAAATTTGACGTTCTGAATACTTGACCTATTGAAAACCACATCAACCTTATCAACTTCTGATTAACAGTTAACCTATGACTCCTTGATTGAAGGTACAGACTTGGGAATGGTATCAATCTCTTTATAATAATGTGTAGAAAGAGATTATCCATGATGGTAATCTCAAAAATGTTTGTCATCATAAAAAAACAAGATGGCTGCAAAAATATGCCGATTTTTAAGAAATTGACCGCAATTCTAATAATGTCGTGGATATCGGATCAGTTCAGCCATGTGGGAGCTCCAAAATAATCATACTACAATATCCGAAAGATTTATCTAATTCCAACAACTTCTACTATGGTTAATATAGATGTCAACCAGATGTCATTTTGAAGCTTGGAAATATACTAAAATATAAACTTTGAATTCTTTGTTGCCTAGAGGACTGGTACATAGAAATTTCAGTCTGTTTCCACTGTTCCGATGAAGTTAAATTCTCTTTCTGCCTGGCATTCATTTGTATCACCTTTTAACTTATAGCTCAGCAAGCACAAGTGAGCAGCTTATTTTATAATTCTCGTATTTTGACAGTAGGCTTATAACTGCAGTGCTCTCAATAATGAAGAATTTGAAAATGATTAGAGCTTACACAAGACAATCATCCCGTTGTTCTCAAGATTATTGTTTGTGCTTAGGCCTAATGATTTTTAGAAATTATTGCTGAGGAAATCGAATTTCTTCAATATTTAGCATTTTCTCAATTGATTGACAATCGGGAGTATTGAGTATCGGATTGACATTGAATTATGATCAAGCTAGACTATATAGCAAGATTTGTGAAAATTGATCAGCTATCAACAACTTTCAAAACGTTTGAGGCTTGCAAGATTGTCAGAAATCATAATCTAATTTGTTAGGCAACAAAGAATTCAAAGTTTCTATCTACTGCAGAAGGAAAATTCATAAGAATTTTGGTGATTAATGATGTGTTAGAAAATTTATTAAATTTGTTCCGCTTCGAACTATATTATTTTATTTTATGTGATATTATCAGATTAGCTCATTTACTTTAGATTACCAGTTTACCAGAGATTTATAATGGTGTAACAACCGAAACCGGTATCTCGATTTTTTATTAATTTGTGGTTTGACAATATCTTTTCTTTTCATTTAATATAAATTACAAAAAACGTTTGCTTGAATTCTAGGTTATGATAGTTGAAAATGATACTAATTCAGTATTCAATTGATTGACCAAAGCATAAATACTGGAAGGACTTATTTGAAGAAAGAGGGAAATAAAGAGAAAGAGGGTGCGAGAGTCAGGTTCTCTTCATCAGACAAACCCATGAGTTTGTGAGCGGGTAAAAGAGAGTAAGATAGAGAGATGAAGAAATTATAAAAGATAGCAAACGATATAAGATAGCAAATGATAGGGATTCAGAGAGCTTGTACAAGAGAGCAAGAGAGTATTGGAGGGTGCATACAAACTCGGCAGTAATGGTCAAAGGAATTTCAGAATTTCATGGGACCCTCAAAAAGTGCTATACAAACTCGGTAATTTTTGTAAAGATTGAGCAGGGACTACATAATACACCTATTGTATTTCGTGCTTGCTTGTAGAAACCCTTTCCACTCATCACCACGATCCTTCCCATGAAACGCACATGACACCACTCAATCAAGTGATCTAACAAATAATTATTAATCTCGAATCGTCCTTTCCAGTTTTCAAGTAGATTTCAACAACTCTTATACTGACAGATAACAATTTCTATGAGATTTACAAGGCTCTGTTGAAATTCAACACTACAATAGAACATTACTCCATCATTTACAATGTATAATCCTATATTGTTAGTTATAAGATTGTTATTCTTAGTCTATCATTCATTAATTTTATAATATGGAAAACTGATATTATTTCATATGATCTTGTTGAAGAAATATTTATATCTTTTAGGAAATAATTACATGAATGTGGCATATGAAGTAGGAAATTAAATACGAAGACCTCGATCAACAAGTCACAGATAGGGCAAGAAATATTTCAAAATCAATTAGTTTGATGCAAGAAATACATTGTTTCTACATGGGAGAAGGGAGTAGTAATTTTAATTGAACACCAACTAAAATTCATCGCATACTGATTCTCGATCATGACTCTCACTGAATGATTGATGTAAATGTGACGGAGACACTGTTGAAATTAAATGGGATCATTCTATATTCTTCACCATGCATTCATTAAACGTATGAAATATATATTCGATTGGTCATTCTTCATAATATTTAATGTTTGATTACCGTGGCTGGTCATCCGTAGCCATTAAATGTTATAAGTTAAATGAATGTTTTAATCTTCTGATAATAATAAGTCCTATTACGAAAATAGCGTACTTTTTATACATTTACATCCATTGAGAGTCGAGTACATCTTAAATCGAAAGTTCGATTGTCGAGTTTGTAGGGCCCTGACAAGGATAGCCGAGTTTTCATACCTGAGAAAAAATGCCGAGTTTATATAACACTCAAGAGGGATCTTTTTCTTAAAACTGCCGAATTTGTATACTAAATTTGTGAATTTCTGACCTCACTGCCGAATTTGTATACACCTGTATAGGGTTAAGAGACCATGTGGAAAGTAAGAGAAAAATAGAATTGAAGATTATCTACCAGTTATACTTTTTGACTCAGATAATATTATAATGGAATCATTAACATTATATGGTACCATTTCATTTCCGTGAAACTCTTATGTCAATTGGGATAGTAATGAGGGTAAAATATAGATATGTGTAGTTTTCATCTCCATTATTATTCAATCTGTAAGATTAACTATTCACTCCATCCATAAGAAATCAAGTTATATTGACTGGAATCATTGATTATAATGGTTGAAAATACTATTGATTTTATAGACATAGATCACTATAGAGTTATATCCGTTCATGGAATTATGTTGTTTAATGTTGTTTCCTGATGATATGATCATCTCCACTGCATCAAAATGAAACATAAACACAAACTCAAGGAAGGAAGAAAGAAAGAGAGACATAGTGAGAGAGAGAAACAACGAGTGAGGAAGCCTGTGAAGGAGTAGTGGGCGGAGAATTAAGTTTAGAGAATTGCAAATGAAAGGGAAGGTATCAGTAGTCAATAGTCAGACGCACCCACTCCCGCGAGAACTACTCACGGTCATTCGCTCTTACACTGTTGCCAAATCTCCGGTTGCCATTTGTACGGTAGAACCGTTTTTGTATATTTCTGGAAAAATATACATGGGTAATGACAGCCCTATCTGACGGTAGAACGCTGAACTAGAATTTATACATTTCATACATCTTCCCAACTTATGGCAACCAGAAAAAAAAATTTTATCATTTTTTATTGACGTCCATTTACTTTGAATACCCTTATAATCGATTTTATCGGGTTCTTTGAACCTTGAAGATTACTGAATAATTTTGTTTAGGCGTTTTTGAAATTCGGGAGATGAGTTATAATGGAAAAACAAGTGGCAGCCGTATATGGCTGCAATAAGTAGGGGCTGCCACTTGTAATGGCGAAATTAGCATTATCTGATGCCACTTGTTGAGGAAGATGTACATATATATATATATATATATATATATATATATATATATATATAATATATTTAGAATTTAATTCTGAAAAGAATTATGTAAGCTGTGTAAACTAAATTTTGATAAAAGTTGAATAAAATGTATTCTTATGTAGTATATTACACCACAAAAATTTGCTGTTTTATGAGGAGAGAACTAAAAATAACTTATAAGTTGTAGTTCATTGCAAATAAAATATTCGGTTTTTTATGAAAAGTTTTTTTTATATGAATAAATTAGCATATCTAAATGACATTAAACTTATACTGTACCAAAGACTAATAGATTATGCCATTAAGCCTGGGAGGAACCTCGAACTGAAGTAGATGAGCTCCTATGATTCCTGCCCAAATGTTTACTGAAAACTGATGTTGTGGAAGATTAGGATTGATGGCATGAGGATTCTCAGCTGCCCAAATATGTTGGTTGTGGACGTTAACGATAGCTGTTCCTGTAAAGTGTGCCTCGTTGGTAAAGAAAACGGTTAAAAAGTTTGGGTGAACAAGTTTTACTAAAAACCATCAGCAAATACCAGCACGGGGAATACAGTCTCGTGGCAATAGAGTATGAACTTTCTGGAGGTAGTATGGATGTAATTGTTGCTATTTTAGTATCATCCAAATAATAGATTGATTGACATTAAACCGCACTGACAATTCTCTCGAGCTCTTCTCTGAATGTTCATGAATGTCATTGAGAACTTGTTCTTCTAACTCAACAGTCATAGTAGATCGGGGTCTGCCTGCATAAATGTGCTCTTGGGATATCAAAGAACATGTTTCAGACAGATCTTGATGAATAGTGGCAGAAAACCTTGAACTTGGACATACTCGGTTAGGAAAGTTCTCTTGATACAAACGTCTTGCTTCAGTACTATTACAGTGTCCCATTTCATACATTGAATGCATGCATGTCAGCTAATTCGGAGTATGAATAATGTCTAATATTACCTGCCATTTTTTTCAAAATAAGTTAACACTTAACACAAAAGCAAAGTGGAATGGTTACAAATAACTGGTTAATAGATTAAACAAAAAACACAGCGCGGTTACAGTAGGCCTAACTTACAGTTTGTTTTTTTTTTCAACAGTGAGCTAAAATATTTCTGGAAATAATTTTCAGCTGATAATTTCTTTTAAATATTTTCTCATTCAAAACATGATAAATCAGCTGTTTTGGAACAGCTGTTATTAAAATCCATGTTTTATTTGCAATCAGCTTCAACAAATCAGTTATTAGTTCTCTCCCCATAAAATAGCAAATTTTTGTGGTGTAATATACTACATAAGAATACATTTTATTCAACTTTTATCAAAATTCAGTTTACACAGCTTACATAATTCTTTTCAGAATTAAATTCTCTACAATTTTTATATCGAAAAGTTATTTGTTTACTGGTCATTAAAGAAAGTTATTGGGCATCAAACGTAGAAGTCTGTGTTTTTCTACTTAGATTTTTTGCATATTTCAACTTTTTTCTCAAAAACTACTCACACTACAGCTTCCAGACTAGTTTTATTCAATTTTTCAGATATTTTTCCATATGAATCAAGCATAAGTTTTTCAAAAACTAGTCCCCAAACAATTCAGCATCGGTGTATTTCACCAGAGGAACTGAATTCCGGGCGAAATCTTTCACTCTGTATAGCTCGCTAATGAAGCGTTTATGGATATATGTTTATGAGAACTTTTTTCTTATTTTCACCTCTACTATCACGTATTGAATTATTTTACCATAATTATGAATCACCCTGTATATATAGAGTATGGAGGAATTCCTTTTCTTTTCATATTATACTTAAAATGCAAAATTTCAAAAAACCTCGTATATACATCGACGCGCGGTTGAAAAAGGAATATTCCTGCCAAATCTCAACGCGTTTTGCCGTAATCGCGTTACATTCAGACAGACAAAAGCAAATCGAGTTGAAACATAGGCTGGCTACACACTGGTGTCGTAGACATGATGTCTACAACAAATCTCATGTCTGAGGCATGTCGCATATGAAACCAACCTGTGTTGTAAAATCAGAGCTTACTCACTGCTTGTGACAGATGTTCGAGGCATCGCCTGTGTATCGGACAGGTGTCGCACGGAACCGAGACATCACTCCGCGCATGCGCTCCAGCCACTGTCTACTGCCAGCACTGAGCACTCTTTGTCACTGCTCATGCTCAGTCTGTAATACAGCTTTGTAGTTTGTAACAACCGAAAATAACGAGACATGCGACAAGCGACAGAGACATGCGAAAGACATGCATGCCTCATGAAATTTGATAAGACACGACGCGTGTCTTGCAACACCAGTGTGTAGCCCGTCATAGACCTCACTACGTTCGGTCAACTATTATTGCAGGTACATGGTATAATTATTATTTATTTTACATTACTTGGACCTTATAAATTGATGAAAGAAAGTGATGTTTTATCTGTAATCTATGTCAAAAGAAAACTATTGAATTCAAATATTGTATTTCAATTTATTTATATATTCTGGTGCTACAACCTAGTGTGCGTCACATCTCCCTTCAACTTCTGCCTTCATCTTAGTCTATTCCGCATTGATTGTTCCATCCCATCCACTTGAATAATTAATATAATGTAATGTATTGATGTATAATTCCACATAAATAACATCCATTAGGAAGTATGATGTTAAGGAATGGATGATTGATTGTTTTTTTATTATGTGCAATTGGTCTGTCTAGACCTAGCACAAAATAGAAAAATAATCAATCATCCAGCCCTTAACATCATATTACCCAATGCATATAATTTATGTGGCATTATACAGAACTAGAAATGATTTGAAGTGTTTAGTCTCTCTGATACAATAATATTTTTAACACCTTTCACCTTCAATGAGCACAAAAGTATGTTTGTTGTAAATTTCAGGTGTTTCAGGCCAGTCATCTGAGTCTGAGTCTGAGTCAGGCCAGTCATCTGAGTCTGAGTCTGAGTCAGGCCAGTCATCTGAGTCTGAGTCTGAAGTCAAGGACTCCTCTCATCGAGAGAATGCCGTTATTAAAATAAGAGATTGGAGGATTAAAGTTCATGAAGAAGAAAGAAAGGTGGAACTTCTCGGCTGTTACTTGTTAGTACTGCACCATTTTCATTAGAATATTGTAGTCTGCATGAACATTGAATGAATTATTATTACTTATTAACTTATTAACTTATTATTACTTACTCTCACACTCTGACACCGACCCTGCAAGTAAGACCTTACCCTAAAATAAATAAACCTATGATTTAGGACATCATCAACCACACAAAATGGGGAAATAATTAACCATTAATTCAAAACGTTATTAACTACACAAAATGAAAAAAGTTACTTGTAATTTAGAGCGTCATTAACATCACAAAATGGAAAGATAAATTAACTATTAATTTAGAACATCATTAAATACACAAAATGGGAAAATAAATAAATAAACCTATGATTTAGGACGTCATGAACCATACAAAAAATGAAAAAAATAAATTAGCTTGTTAACTGTCAGGGGTTGGATTTACAATAAATTTCTCATTTCTTAAGACATTGAAAATTATATCTAGCTCAAAAGCATTGAAAACAAAACCGACTTTCACCGAAAAAACTTTTATCTAGAGATGAGGTATTTCTTGACCTCACTAGTTACTTTAACAGCTCTCTGGAAGACAGCCTAGGCCTTTGCTGGAGGCAAATAAGAACAAATTTAGTGTCGAAAATATAGAAAATAAATAATATAAATATAGTAAAACTTTACTCCTCTCACAACAATACAAAAGAGAAGGTGATTATGATTTTAAACAGGACAACCTTGAGGAGGATGGATGGAAAGACTATTAAGCATCAGTTACAAATATTCAAATACTCAAATCTAAAAGGATAATAAATTATAAATGAACTTAGTTTATCTATGGTTATATTAACGATGTGCTAACATTGAATACGCTTGACTATTAATCAGTTACTTAATCTCTGTGTCTCAGGGTTTCGAGTAGGCAGAAGGCCTCCTCCAATAGGGCTTTTAAAACTTGAAAAATATTTGAAAGATTTTAAGTAAATTTGAAAGAGGAAAATACAATGATTAAACTGGACTGGTCAAAATAAAACAATGGGTGGCTCAAGCTTAATAATGAATTAGGGACTTACCAGTCACAATGTACACCCTCACAGTTGTCCACTCCATCCTCCCGTGGTCGCTGCTTCTCGGTCTTCTCCAGGTGACGGTTGGAATTAGAATCATCGGTTAGGGTTCCCGAATCAATCAAGAAACCTCGTATTTGTCGTCATCACCGAACAACGGCTAACTCCCCACTCAACAGAAATTGCCAAAATGGTACGATATCGTACGATATTGGAACAAGAGTCAGTGACCACAGATTGCAATGTGACATGGGATTGCACAAAAGTGCATTGTGCCGACAGGCTTTCACGAATACAATTTGTAATTATGGATTGCTGGCTAAGCAGAGCATTGCCAAAATCTTGAATTCCAACAATTAAATTTTCTAATTAAATAGTCAAGCTACATTGTCTGATTCAATGAAGGAGTTTCATTGAGGTAGAATTAGTTCATAGTTATCCAATACTACTCATTCAGCGACTATGCAAAATCATGCGATAAATTCAGATCAATAATAAATTAATAATAAATAACAGATCAATAATTCAGATAAATTCAATCAGTTGTTATCGTGCCGTGGTGCCGAGTGGTTGTGTTGAATTCCTGCTGCTCTGTGATAAGATTGCTGCTTGTTTTTCATTTTCGGTTTTTGTATTCCTTGACCTAACACTTTTATAGTTTAAAAACGTTTTCAAACAGTAACTGATAAATACTCCAAATTTCAAAAAAATAATTTCTAACAGTAATCTTTTAATATTTTCTGTTTTCACCGTAATTAATATAAGATTTTTTATAGTCTATTAATAATAACTCTATCAACAACAAATTAATAACCAAAATATCACTTTTTAATTAAGTAATAACTACTGTTTTTTGTTTTTTATATTCAATCCATTTTTTTAATTGATCCCAAATAAATACTATTTTGTTAAATTGATAACTTTTTAAGAACACGAACTTAATACGCTCTGATTAATTCTAAAGTTCTTTTTGCCAAATTTTTATAATACGAGTACAACTTTTCAGCTCTTCTTAAACTGAATTTAAATACACCAAATTGCCCTTTTCATTAACTAATAATTATCTTAACAATATAATTAAAAATTCTTAAAGTATACCGTGTTGCTTACTTATAATACATTTAAAAATATTTAATCTATTATTCCTATTTTGATTCTTCTTTCTAATCTGTTCCCAAGTTTTAATTGTAAAGCTTCTCAAATTCTATAGTTTCTTTTATTCCTGTTTCAATCGGTTTTCATTGGCCTTGTAGTTTGGGTAATACTCGTGTTTTGTCGGACTTTCTTATTTCCAAGCACCCTATTTTCGCTTAATTGCTTATAAGCCTACTCTTTTCAGCTTTATTTGGCATTTTAAGCAAACTAATTTTTATGAAAGGCAATTAATTTGTTTTTTGTTTCTGTATCGCAGTGGTCCTTGCAAATATTGTGCTGAGGTGAATTTTTGTAAACTTGGCACAAGCTTTGCTCTGGATTTTGGTGGTCGGGCTTGGTCTGCTGGGGGACAGAGCACGCGCGATCATACAACAGCAAAATTTTCCTAAACTATAAATGAGAGCCTGTGTAGGTGGATCGTATTGGAAGTAGGAGTGTTGGAGAAGTCTGACTCTTGCATTGTGAAATAGTAGCAGTCCTTATCAAACTTATCTCTTGTTGCGATAATCAATCACTTTCAATTCTTCACTCAGAAATAAAAACTTTTTCAACATTCTCTCTATTTTAATCACAAAGACTGTCAGTTTTTATACTTTGACGTTTAAGAAGAATTGCAATCTCTTTCCCTTTTCTAGAATTTAATAAAAAATAAATAAATAAGAATCAATCAATTTAAAGTTTCCTTTTCTATTTTGCTGCACGTAAGCATGATGGTTTTGTTTTTCTCTTTCGCATGTCTACAGACTAATTTTTGCTAGAATACTATTACTACAGCTAATAAATAAATTGTTGTTAATTTGATAACACTTTTTCGTAATTATAATATAATTTCGTAGTCTAGTATTATTATAATCTATTTATTATTATTATTATTATTTTTTTTTTTTTTTTTTTTTGCTTCTAATATATATCTTCCTATTGTTACTGTTTCCCTATCTTACTGGTTATTTTGTTTCGTGAGTCATCATAGCAGTTAACTATGACACTCAAAATAATAAGAACTTCAAGAGATCAACCAGGAATCATGTATGAAGGGTTTCGTTTTAGTAGACCTGTTAAGCAGAAGACGGGTGCTATAGTGTGGCGGTGTACTAATAAGCTTTGTTCATCCACTATCAAAACAGACTCGCTCAAGTCGACTGTTGTCGGAGAACCGAGTGTTCATAATCATAAAACAAAGTCGGCGGGACAAAAAACATCAGAGCAAAATGAAGCAGAGGAAGCTGATTGTGATGCAGCGGGTGAATCATCATTTGGTGGGTCACCGCAAAAAACACCTGATGATGAGACGCCATCCCTAACAAGCTTGCTCTCTCCCTATGTTACACTCACGCCCGATCCACCTAAATATAAATCCATATCCGAAGAAAATAATTATCTTAGACAGAGAGTAGCTGAATTGGAGTTCATGAAAAATGCACTAACAGATAGAGCAGTTGTCTTGGAACAAAAATTGATTGATTTAGAAACTGAATCACCTGCACATACATCGGAAGCGGTTTCATCCCTAAGGGAGATGAGACATGAACAGTCTGTCGATGTAATTGAGCATGCAAGGGATCTCGATTCGAGATTGAAAGCTTGTGAAATGGATAAAGAGAGCGAGATTGAACACTATAAATCGTTGATGGATGAGTTGAAAAGGCAAATGAGGGAGGAAAGGAAGAGAGAAAATCAAACTTTTGAGCAGAGACTAATCGAGATGAGGACTACAATTGAGGTTTTAGAAGCCGATAACAGTTGTCTTCGAGCTAAATATAAGACAATCCAGTTAAATTACGAAGAATTGAACAATTTTTACTCGCCAGGTCAAACAATTGCAAATGAATCTCTGAGCGGCGGAATTGTGCATACGGAAAACTCATTCAGTATTTTAAATCAGTTGGAAGAACCTAGTGAACCAGTCATAAATAAGATAGCGAAAAAGATTGAGGAGAAAAATCATGTTGCAAGAAAAATTGCAAACAAAAAGAGAGTAAATTATAAGAAAAGAGTCCTAGTAATGTCAGACAGTCATGGAAGATATATAGGATGGAATTTGAATGATGAAGTGAAATGTGAAGGCTATGAGGCAACTGTCTTTTCTAGACCTGGATGCTCCTTTAATACGGTAATTCATGATATTGACGATTTTACTAAGGATTTCACAAAGGACGACACTGTGATTATTTTAGCAGGGACAAACGATGTAGTTGACAGAGTGGATCAGCCCACTAACCTGAATTTTGACTCAATAAAGAGAATAGCTGAGAAAACAAATGTGGCTATATCAACGATTCCGTTAAGGTATGACAGACCTCTAATGAATGTAAATGTGAGTAGATTAAACACATGGATGTTTGAGGAGTTCAAGTTAATGAGTGATAATAAAATTGGCATGATTGATCTGAATGAGCTAGACATCACAGATTACACTCGCCATGGCTTGCATTTCAACAAGCACAAGGGCAAACCCAAACTCATTCAACTCATAAAAAAATATTTAATAGGCAACCAGAAAAGCACTGAGACTTTTATAGTAAAGGAATCCGAATTTTCAACAAAGAGCTGTTCCAGTATTCCAATTTTAAATGATATTTCTGGAAATTATTTTTTAGATACTCTGGACCTTTAACTGAATCAAATATTACAGGAGTATGCACTATCATACATCAGAACATTCAATATATGAGTAATAAAGTGGACAGAATAAATGTATTTCTAAGAGCTGAAAAGCCAGATGTAGTAGTTTTTACTGAACATGGTCTCAAAGAATCTGAAATAACGCAATTAAGCTTTGAAGGCTATAGCATAAGTGCAAGTTATTGTAGATCTTTACACAGGAGTGGCGGCGTTTGTATCTTGGTAAAGAAACACATTAAAGTTCAGAAACTCTCATTCTTGAATCAATTCTCCACTGAAATGAATTTAGAAATCACTGCTGTAGAAATAGGAAAAGGAAAAGGGAAAATTGCTGTTGCTGGAGTATATAGATCGCCCAGTGGAGATTGGAATGATTTCCATGACAAAATGGACACAATTTTGCAAATCCTAACACCAAAGTTTAATAGGATAGTAATTGCAGGTGATTTTAATGTTGATCTCCATGTGAAAAACCCTTTAAGTGATGCTTTCAGAGACCTTTTTGCTGAAAACGACCTGATAATAAAAGTTAGTGAATTTACCAGAATCACAAGAGACTCTCAGACTATAATAGATAATATTATTACAAATATAGAGGATGGTTTTGTTGCAGTAAAAAATTCTGAATTATCTGACCACACTTTTCAATCTATTAAAATGCGGGGCGTTCATTTTGTATCTCCGGATAAGAGAGTTATCTCAAAAAATTCGAGAGATGTAAGTGATTGTAACTTGGTTTGTCTAAATATGCATTTATCAAAACAAAAGTGGCAGGAAGTTTATAATGGAAATGATCTCAACAAAAAGTATTCAAATTTTGTAGAAACTCTAAATTACCTTTATAATGTCTGTTGTCCAATTAAAAAAGTTATAATAAGTGGAGGAAATATCAAGAATAAATGGATTAATGATGAGCTCTTGCAGTTGCGAGATAATGTACGAGCTGCCTCTAGACGCTTCACACAAAGTAGAGACCGTGCACACCAACAAGAGTATATTAGATTGAAGAAGTTTTATGCAAATGAAATTGGAAAGGCTAAGCGTAAATTTACAGCAGATTCTTTACGGAAGTCCAACAATTTGAATCTTTCTGTCTGGAGGGTGATAAATGAAGAGAGGGGTGTGTTGAAACGGAGGAATGAGAACTGTTATATAGACGAAGTTGTAACAGAAGAGGGAACGGTTTTGAGAGGAGGTTTTGAGGTTTCCAACTATTTTAATACATTTTTTCAGGAGGCTGGCATAAAGAATAATGTCTCTGTACAATTAAATGACAACATTTTCTCTGACTCCTATGATGACAGAACAATTATTGTGAATAAATTCATAGCTGCTCCTTTTACAAGAGAGGAGATGGATAAGATATTAAATAGTCTAAAAGGTAAAAAGTCAACTGGTCTGGATGGGATATCCACTATGGTGTTGAAGTCTTGTAAAGAATATTTATTAGATCCACTCACCCATTTGGTAAATGAATCTTTGAAGTACGGTGTATTCCCTGATAAATTAAAAGAGTCAAAATTAGTACCCATTCACAAAGGCGGTGAGGGAAACGTTGCAAATAATTTCAGACCTATTACTCTTGGGAATTCTATTGGTAAGGTTTTTGAGAAGTGTATGATGTTTCGCTTTGTTGAACATCTTGCTGAAAATCAAATTCTGGCCAAGGAGCAGCATGTGTTTCAGAAAGAAAGATCCACAAAGACGGCAATTGTATCCATTTTTGAGGATATAATTGATATGATGGATAAGGGTGAGAAAGCTGTTGGAATTTTTCTGGATCTAAGCAAAGCTTTCGATTGCGTTGATCATTCAATTTTGTTAAGGAAGCTGGAGCTGGTGGGTGTGAGAGATGTTGAACTGGAATGGTTCAGGTCCTATCTCCTGGATAGGTCTCAGTGTGTGGAAATAACAAGGGAAGTGAAAGGGAAGATAATTCATTACTTATCGGATAGAGTATCAGTGAAGGCTGGTGTACCACAGGGCTCTATACTTGGTCCTTTGTTGTTTTTGCTATATGTAAATGATGTGCCAAAAGTTATATCCCAGGGTAGAGTTTTAATGTATGCCGATGACACATCATACATTTGCAGCTCTCAGGATGCGAGTGTGTTAGAAATAGAATCTTTCTTGAACATTAATGCCATAGCCCAGTACCTCTCTCAACTCAAATTAGGAATTAATGAATCAAAATCCCATTTTTTACTATTTAAACATAGAAATAATTCCAGGCCAGATCAACTTATTAATGTACAGATAAATGAAAAAAATGTTAACCAGCCTCATTTCGTGAAATTCCTAGGGGTTGCTCTGGATCAGCATCTCTCTTGGGATTTCTATACTGATCAGCTCTGTGGGAGGATTGCATCTGGAGTCTTTGCACTCCGACAAATAAGAAGATTGAATGATACCAAACTCACAATGGCAGTCTACCACTCACTCATAATGTCACACATCCGCTATGCCATTATTGTGTGGGGTGGGTCGTGCCAGAATTTGGAGAGGGTGTTCAAGCTCCAAAAAAAAGCTGTTAGAGCGATCAAAGGTATTATGCCTTTAGAGTCCTGTAGGAACCACTTTAAAGAATTAGGCATACTAACCGTTCCCTCTATTTATATCTATGAGGTGATTATGCATGTTAGAAGACAGACAATGACTAGAAATGCTGATTCGCATGGATACAATACTAGAAATAGAGGAGACTATGCTTCACTGTATCACAGAACAGCTCTTTTTGAGAAGAAACCTACATATATGGGCCTTAAATTTATTAGAAAGCTTCCTACTCACTTGAAAAATTGTGAAGATGTCAATGTTTTTGAAAAGGATTTAAAAAGTTTTTTGATGCTTGGAGTATTCTATACCACAGAAGAGTTTGTGTGTAGAGAGGGTTCCTTTGTGTGATTTTTTTCTTCTTTTTATGTAATACTGTATGTATTATAAATTTTTGACAATTCCTATACTCTGATTAGAGTCTCTGGGAAGCTTTAAAAACAAACAAACAAACAAATCAGTTAATTATTCCATTGATTGTGAAATAATTTTCCTGAAGCAGTCTACAAATTTTCTTTCGGCCGGTAGCACCATATAAGGCACAATGAGTCAGCAGTAGCTACAGTTGGCATTAATTCAATACACCTCTTACATGCTAATGAGCTTGTTTCATATTTAATCTAAAATACCTCAATTGTAACCACATATATTACAGAACTTTCTATAGGTTGAGATTCAAGAACATTGGCTGAAAGATCTAAGGCATTCTAATTTTCGAACATTATTCACACTAAGGTTGATATCACTGAAATACTGGGCCACATTATTGCTATTTAGATTCATGTTCACCTCAAGACACTTTCAAGACAAGTCAATTTCAAGACATTTATTAGACACTTGATTGATTTACAATTTTCAATACACTTTCAATTTTCAAGACACTTATCGTTGAACATTAGAGTGGTATCATCAGCATACAACTTAATCGGGAATTTGTCTCCATAGCGATATTGGATATCATTAATGTATATTATGAAAAGACGGGGCCCCAATATAGATCCTTGAGGTACCCCTGTAATTTTTTTCAATGAAAAGCTTATAAACTGAAAAGTAATGATAGTTCAACGTATTTGCTGTCCAACCATCATAACTGTATGGAAGTCAAGATTTATGCATCAGATACTACCGTTGGAAGGGTGACCACTTGTAGAACAGACTCTTCTCAATTAATTTTTGTTGTAGGTCCAATTCTTCCAGTGAAGAAGTTTCGTTTGGAATTGTGATCTGCAGGAAGATGAAAAACTTGATACAAACGAAGAAAGGACTTTATCATCTTGTTGGCGAAATGAAGAAAAACAAAGGTACTGTAATTGCTTGTTCTGTTAGTAGAAATATTATTTTCGCCAAATTGCTAATAACACTTTTGATTTAAGGTCTGTTTCTTGACTAGAAAGATGCTGTTTTACAAGAGGTTATCCTTTAAAATAAGCTGATATGCTGATATCAACCTTAGGGCCCTTTGCACCATCTATGTTGAGTGCTAATCTACGATTATAAGTAGACATGGTCGAATTTAATATAACGTGTTTCATTTCGGATTCCAACAGCTGATATACTATATCTCTGTTTAAGAAAGTGCACCACGTTTTTTGAGACGTTTTAGTGGTGACATTTTCCAAATTATTTTGATTTGGATACTATCAAATCACTTTTTCTTTTTCACAAATCATTTTTACTTTGAGCGCCAAAAGTTGACATCATGGGGAAGATCAATTGCTTCTCATGACATATTTGATTTCTCAGAATATCTATTCCAGGGAAATTTATTTTTTTACATTAGTTGTAAGATAAAATAATATAAACTTGAATTTACCAACTCTACCATTGGATAGGCCACGTTGATCTGTCTTTTGTTCTAGGCTCTATGCTTATTAATAAAAACAATATACCTAAAATATGTCACTTGATGATTAACGTAGAACCATTAACTTTTTCACAGATTTGCCTCCCGTAGTCTGTCAACGATTCAAGTACGGTTTCCCACAGAAATGGAGAAAATTTCTCGATGACTCTGGTGTCTTCAAGAATTGATTCAGGTAAATAAAAATGCGTTACTTGAACCGTGCATATTATGTTATTCTCAAGCTATCTCATTCAGTTGATAGAAATACACTCATCACCGTATACTATGCCTATGTCTATTCCCACCTATGCTACGGAAATATTTTCTGGGGAAACTCGACTGACAGCTATAAAATATTTTTAATTCAAAAAAAAGATCATTAGGGTGGTTTTTGGTTTGAGAGCTAGAGATACATACAAATCTATTTTTCGGGAGTCGAAGATCCTCACTCTGCCTGCCATCTACATATTTCATTTGTTAATATTCATAAAGAGTAATGTCCATAAATTTAATTTTTGCACAGACAGACATAACTATTCTACGCGTAATCAGAGCTTGTTATTATACCCTATTCACAGACATGCCTCTTACGAAAGAAACCCTTCTTATTCAGGAGTAAAATTGTATAATAAGTTACCCGAGGCCATCCGTAAAATTGATTCATTGCCGCTGTTCAAAAAAACTATCAAGTCAATGTTAACTGAGAGAGTCTACTACTCAGTGGCAGAGTTTATTGTTGATAGATTTTGAGGTGAAATTTATTCTATTATTATGAATAGTTCTATAACTGTGACTTGAAATGTTATTGATTTTACTTTATGATTCCATCATATATGTTATTGTATATTCTTATGTACCTATATATTATTATATCTGACAATTTACGTATCAAACGGGAATATTCCCGGAAATGATGAGTAATAAATAAATAAATAAATATATCATTTTAGCCGTCAATGGGCCTCACGACTGTCATACTTCAGCCGTGACCGACAGTTTAACGTGCCCATCCAATTTAACTTGAGGAGATAGAACAGCTACGTCTTCCGAAGACTTATTTCAATAGGCATTTTACGAGGTGTTTCCTAAGCGACGGCTCTACGATTCTACCCGAGCGACATTGTAGGCTAGTCTATAAGTCGGCAGGTCAGGATTGGTTGGTTGCTCCGTTTGGGTTGCTGCTAGTGAGGTCCACGTTATAATTGCACTAGAAAACAAAGAAAACAGCGTTGCCAGAGGATAGCTGCTGTTACTGCTATAGGCCTATCTCATGTCATATTAACAACTGTTCATTCTTGTTTAAAATAATCAATTATGTTTTATTCGTCAAGGAAATACACATTCCAATGATTAAACAATAGGTGATAAAATTTGATTATTCATTTATTTTTCTAAACACTATAATCATAATATAATTATGACGATGGAGGAAGAACTAGGCAGAGCCTGTACCATTTCTCTTCCAAATTTTGATAGAAAGTTGATGTTTTCCAAAGAAATAATTGACATTAAATATTTTGTTCATCAATTATATTATTCTATATTGTTAAAACACGATCTGGCGACGTTGAGGAGCTAGAGAAGGATAGAGAAGGATCTGCTTTGTCGAATGATAGACACGGTTGGCAATACCAATGTTAATTAATAATACTGCCATTATAACGTGGACCTCATGTATGTAAATTGTTATGTATTTTTTATTTCTGCACTTTTTTGTAATTGATTTGAAATCCAGGTTATATGCTTCTTTTATTAAAATGTTTATATTGTTTTGATCAAAAGGCAAGTACATTGATTCGGATTTGTTTCAGTAGTTGACCGCAGTGTCTTTTATATTATCTGTTTCAGTTGGGGCAAACTGAGCCGCTTCGGCGAGCGGGCCAATAATTTCAACATTGTTTCAATTCCAAGTTGATTGTTTTGAATTAATATAGTCTACTGTTACAGAGAGACTATGCCTTTTGAAAATATAAACGGTTACCTGATAAGTACCTTAATTTGTGTTATGAAATATGATTGATATCCAACTATTTAATAAATTTCTCAATTTGAAAGATTCAAATGATATTATTTCGATTATTTACTTGCCCACCAAGTGCAGTTTTCTCGGTGAAAGCTTAAACCGAATTGGATCAGCTGGTGTGTTTTAATATCAATTAAACTTAACATGGATTTAATTCATATTAAGCCGACATTTGGTTCAAACTGGTACTGTGAAAACGGCTTTTAAATCGTTAGAATTATTCAAGTAATTAGTATGGTGATTATTATCATAGAAAAAATATATCATAAGAAGATAACCCTATAAGATTGTTTATGTTTCATTGTGCATTTTAAAACAGTAAAGAAAAAAGTATCTCAGGTTTGGCTGAAATTTGCACCATAGATGAAGCTTTATCTGAAAAATGTCTGAGCCAAATTTGGCACCCCCAGCTACTATACAGGGTGAGTTATGCAGCTTCAAACGTAAAATTTGCAAATTTTCAAACGGTGAGGAATTTTGCAAATCGGATTCCAGATTCATGTTCCTCTCATCAAAGAGCATAAGGTCACGAAGTTAGAGCGATTTTGATTTTTCACAAAAAAAAATTAGATAAACCATAGATTTTATGAAAAATGCGAATGTGCCAGATTTGGTTGATATTCGAACTATGGAAAGAGGTTGACTCAACAAGTGATAGATAAATGTCTTTTATTTTCATTTTATAACATTACAAATGATGTGGGCGAAGTTGAGGCAATAAGAGCCCCCCCTCTTCCACTTGACCCACAAGTATGGGTCTGTTTGTGTAAATGGCAGAAGATAAGAAAAGATTCATTGAACAATTGACAAGTTTACTTGATAGAACACTTGACAATTATATAGTCTAAAATAAGAACTTAGTCAAAAATAACAGATTAAACTAGCTGACGTACAAACAACTCTAAAGTAATTTTTCACTTAGTTACCAAGAGGGATTATTAACTATGGAATGAGAAAGAAATCAATAAAAATGCTTACTCTCTTAATCAGATTTATTACAGTTTTTAGTATAAAAGATTTTTTTTTCAAAGAGCAAAGAATAAAGAGTTAACCTGATTTCAAAATCTCAGTCCAAGTAAACTGAAGATCAGTAGTAAATTATACAAGAAAATTTACAATAATCAAAAATATAATAGCTGTAAATTCTGCTCAAAATAAGATCTAGTTGCACGAAATTTGTTTAATAACTGATTAAATTATTAGATTTTTCTGTATTAGCTGTTATGCTACTATAGCGGTGACTGAGGACTCTATAGATTTTTTTCTATAAGTATTTGAGAAGAAGTTGCTGTTGTGGGCTGTACAACTCGCTTTCCTGATAGATTTCCCTTTAAGAATCTGATCTGTTTCATTTTCATGATGGCCTATGGGCTATGTGAGATAATGGGATGATGTTCCAGTAATTTAACCATAACTATTGAACGGTTCATCAGAGCCTTATTTTGTAGCAAACGTTGTTGTAGAATATAACATTTTTCTCATCATCATATACCGTAGTTGAAAATTTTGTCACTGCAATTAATAAATTCAAACTGAGAGATTTAATGCTTCAAAAAAAGCAGGACCGCATCTCTAGTAGAATTTTCCCTAGTTTTTATATCTCTAACTTTTGTTAGCTTCATAGTAGCTTTGTACGCATGAGGACCTTTTTTGTATAATATCAAATTGACTGTTGAGTAACAAGTTCTAATTACTAACTAAAGTCAAGAGTAAAGAGCTATTTTATTCGATTTTCAATATAATCATTATATACCGTAGTTAGTAGGTATAGCATAAAGTTTACTTTAGTTCTGTTCATAGATAGCATACAGCTTTTGAATTTGCCGGTTGATAACCTAGTTTGAATTTGCCGGTGAGCCAACATGATAATGATGTTTCAAAACCTTTTGAATAATATAGAATG
>NC_052509.1:68024340-68058523 GCF_014356525.2 Nilaparvata lugens
AAAGATTCCCAACTCCGCCAAACAAGAACTTTTTCATTTAATTTGATATTGCATAATAAATTTGATAAGATTAGATGAAATGTGTAACTTAAGAAGAATATTTAGAATATATAGAAGGATATTTTCCCTGCAATTTTGTTTTTATTGTCCAGTTAGAATAATAGAACCGGTGCCGGCAACTTTTCAATAACTATTTGTATTTTTCTTCTAATTTTCTCTTATTCTGAATAGTTTTTTGCTGGGTGTACTCACCGAGTAAGTGTGTACACTACTATTTTGTTTTGAATTTATTTATAAGTAGTATTGAATTTAAGGATTAAGATTTTGAGAAATGATTATCAAAGCTTCCATAGTTCTGAATAGTATGCGATAGTAAAGGAAATTAGTGGATAGGACGAGATTTTCGACAGATAGATCAACTAAATCTTCAACCGTGGGAACAGTGCTAAAAGCATTACTCACATCAATTGTTTTGGGGCGAATCATGTTTTGATTGCATCTTCTGTTGTTGTTTTTGCTTCTTCTATGATTGTTGACGGAAAGGCTGTATTTGTCGGGCTGGCTATAGAACTGTAAAAACATTTAAATTAATTTCTATTGATTTAAAGCATGAAAATAAACAAATCTTGATAATTTGAATTGAATAATATCCACCCAATGATATTCCAACACTCCGGTGTTGAAATTCTGAGAACTATTTAGACTTCTGTGCAACGTTGCACAGAAGTCTGTTAACTTTTAATCCCGATAAATGCTACAGGAGCCAATCAAGAAGCCTTCTTCTCAGAAAAAACTTCACTGATTGGTTCTCGTGGAGTTTGATTAAATTTAACAAGCTTTTGGCAACCGGGCCAATATTATAATGTCATGGTACTGATGCATGTATATGTTGACGTTACCATTGAGTTACTCTAATGTGAATAAATATATTTGGATTAAACATTCTGATTAGAACACTCTTTCTGTAATTCATTACAAAAGTAAGATTTTTTCTATTTTATTCACCCTTTTATTTTAACTTTACCATGTTATATGAAATGAATTATAAAAAATCTGATTTCATATAAGTAGTTATAATTTAGTTTATCTAACCTTCAACATAATAAAGTAGCCCTAGTAGATACATGAAAAATATTGATAATTACTATTTATATAAATATTTGGTGGCTCTGTTATAATGGAGCTGATATAAATATATTATCTGTGGAGTGTCATCAGACTGCTTTGTGCCTGCTTAATTATATTTATGCAAGAGCTTATAAATATCAGGTACAGTATCCGTACAATTGTGAAGTCCGTTATAATGACAGTGGAGAAAGATAGTCAAGATAGAAAGATAAGTCCTGGGACTTATAATAGATCAGAGTTTTACTTGGAAGGAGCATATTCAGGTCCTTGCAAAAAGACTAAATCAAGCTTATTTTGTAATTCTCACCCTCTCTCACTCACTAGACAAAAGCACCCTCTATTGGCCGTCTACTACGCATATGTCTACTCATATCTAAGCTATGGAACCATTTTCTGGGGAAATTCTGTTGATAGCGGTAAAATTTTTATAATCCAGAAAAAAATAATAAGAGTCATTTGTGGATTGAGATCAAGAGATTCTTGCAAAGCATTCTTCAAAAACCTAAACATTCTAACGCTACCATCTATTTTTATCTATCAATTGTTGGTTTTTGTTAAACAGAATTTAGATAAATTTCAATTCTGCACAGATAATCACGGGTATAATACACGTAATAGTAGTCTCATTGCTTTTCCAGTACATAGGCACACAGCTCTAGAAAAAACTCCATTCTACTCTGGAATACGTTATTTTAATAAATTACCTGCAGCCATCAGAAATCTAGATTCAATAAACAAATTCAAACTAACAGTCAGAAAAATGCTAGTAGAGAAAGCCCTATACTCTGCTGCCGAATTTTAATTTGTGAAAAGGGGCTGTAGAGTGTAACTTAACTTTTTGTGACTTTCATTTCCATGTGAATTTGATGAGATACATCATAGAGTGTATTTATTTATTTTACTTTCAAGAAGTTAGAACTAAGTCTTTTAAATATAATTTTGTTCTAGTATTGACATGTCACCAGTCAAATGAGTGTTACTCAAAAATTGATGTAATGTGACGATAAATAAATGAAATGAAATGAAATAGAAGAACAGCGTTGCCGATTCTCTGCCTTGCCACTGGCTTCTATAGAGGATAGCTGATACCAGTACCGTATATATTGTGTAATATTAACTGTTCATTCTTGTTAAAAATTATCTAGGTCTATTATACTTCATTTGTCAAAAAAATGCTCATAGTTTAGATAAAATATTTTATGAATGATTAATCATATTATTTTCTACATTGTTAAAAACGTAGCAGATCAAAGTAGCAGAGCTGGAAAAGGATAGCGCTTTCTGATTTGTTGAATGATAGACAAGGATAGCAGCATCAATGTTAATCAAATACTGCCATTATAACGTGGACCCCACTATAGAAGTTTCAATAAGTAGTTACTTTTAATTGCCCATCATCTCCAAGAAAAATTAATAAAACTAATAAAAGTTAAAGTTTCTCTTCCAATTTATCTGTTCATCAGGCTATATCCTATATAGTATTATCCTATGTCGCTATATATTATCTCAAATAATAAATAATTTATTAATTGTTATTATCCTATATTTGACATATAATGTCAGATTCTACGTACTTACAAATCACTAGGCCAATTATTTTCCGAATCAAAGTTTTTTTTAACAACGTTATTCATCCATTCACTTTTCAGGAAGTAGGAAACCGAAATAATATGCTTCTCTAACATAAACAAACTTTACAAATTTAGTGCATAGAAAAAAATATCTTCTAATTCTGGAAAGGAAAAAATAAAACCTATGATAAATACTATAATAGGGTACGAAAAGAAGGAGTGTATGAGACTGATTGAGTGAGAATAGAAAAAAATATAAAATTAATAGTATCATCCAACAATCTTCTCCAATAGAATACAATAATAAGAGAATCAATGTTTTTAGCGAACTATCATGCAATATTGAAATCGTATATTCAGAGTTATTGATATACTCAGTTGTTAGGCCTACTGGTATGCACATTTATTGATACCGTACATAGGCTGCAAATAATTTTGTGATATTTTATAAAAATGAGAATCATGAAACTTGATTCTATCTCCTATTAATTTAGAGACGTTTGTCTTCTAATAAGTCAGAAATACATTCTAAGTGCGATTACTATTAATATTACTACTAAAGCTGCGTTTACACCAAAGCTATTAACGAAATGTTAATAACTTAATCTTTATAGACTATTATATTGAATAGCTTATCATACACATGATGAACATGATATGCGTTTGTCAAGTTCCGTTCAATCTAATAAAATCTATAAGGATTAAGGATTAAGGATTAACATTTTGTTGATAACTTTGGTGTAAACGCAGTTTAATAATTATTATTATTATTTGCTGAATTAAAATTACCCTTCAATTCCTATAAATAGTAGTAGAGAGAAAATCTGGAGCCGAAAAATGAACATTTCGTGTAGAGATCCAAGACTGTAATGTTGTCTTTATCACAAAATAGATAATAATGTAGTCGTTTGCATACAGCATATAGCACAATCAATGATAAAAGCTACAAAGTTTATCAATATTGTTAAATGTGAAACAATGAACTGAATTCAATATCAAAACTTAATGTCTGACTTTATCCATCTGGAATGATTTTCAAAGGTCAAATTGTTATCATGAGTTATTTTGAATTTATCAATAGTATTTCAGTGATCACGTTTGCTCTGAATATTTTGAGCTTGAGAAAATACGCGCAGTACAATAAATGATTTCATTCATTTTTTGAGAAAGAGACTTATAAAGAGTTGTATCTGGAGTATTGCACTATATGACTCAGAGACATGGACTATCGGTAAGGCGGAAGAAAAGGCAATTAACGCATTTGAAGTATGGTGTTGGAGGCGAATGCTGAAAATAAAATGGACCGATACAATAACAAATGAAGAAGTATTTCAAAGGGCTGAAGACACACAAAAAACTCTATTGAAATCTCTTAGGGACAGACGGCATTCTTGGATAGACATATTATAAGACACAGCGAATTCACGCTAACATACTGGAAGGTGCAATCAGTGGACAACGGGCTCGTGGAAGACCCCGGCTACAATATTTGAAGCAGATAACCCGGGATCTTGGGGTCCAGAGCTATACCCAACTAAAACAGCTGGCTCTGGACAGACAAAGATGGAAAGCTGCCAACCAATCGGACGATTGAAGCAGAAGAAAAGAATAGTTATTTTTTAATTAATAATATTATGTTCGTCAATGGCGAGACATTTCGAGCAGAAAACATGATATTTTCGACATGCTAGAAACCTTTTTTTTCAAAAGATAAGTAGGTAGTGAAAGCGAAACAGTTTCAGAAATAATTGAAATTATTTTTTCAATTGTCAAAAGTAGTCGGAAGATCGTATTTTGGTCTCCAAGGAATTTTAAAGTTAGGAGAGCGGCTGCATGGTATGCATTATGTACCAAATTGTATGCTGAAGGCTGTCAATTTATAATATATTATATTTGACTGAATTATTTCAAACGCAAGCAGCTGATTGCCTCTAGAAAGGGTGTAATGAAACACTGCTTGGATTATTCGAGGCGAGGTTGTCATTATCGTTCACAATCTATATATATAAAAGCGAAATGGCACTCACTCACTGACAGACTGACTCACTCACTCACTCACTCACTCACTCACTCGCAGAACTAAAAATCTACCGGACCAAAAACGTTCAAATTTGGTAGGTATGTTCAGTTGGCCCTTTAGAGGCGCACTTTTAAGAGATCTTTTGGCAATATTTTAACTCTAAGGGTTGTTTTTAAGGGGTTTAAAGTTCGTTCGTCTTTTAGCATGTATATTCTTCTTCTCCCAATCTCTTAATTATAATTGAAATTTCCATATCATATGTTACTATAGAACTACAATCTAGAGTACCTCTTTTAAACAGTTGTTAACTGGCAACTAAATTAATAATTTTGTCAGGTTGGCATTAAGTTGAGTTGACTTTGTTAGGTTGGCACAAGTTGAAGATTTAAATGCATTTATCGCGGAAAAATTGATTGGGCACTGCTACTTCAATCCTGGGAATATTATGTATACTAGCCGTCAGCTCGCTTCGCTCGCCATATCCGTTTAGCCAGACGTTTAGTCTGGACCCCCGACTGGATTGTCCTAACATATGATAAAAATGCTCAAATGAAAAATGCAGGCGAGCGAAGCGAGCCTGCTGATCTCATTCCTGGACGATCCAGTCGGGGGTCCAGGGGGCGGAGCCCCCTGGCTAGACGGATATGGCGAGCGAAGCGAGCCTGACGGCTAGTATTTTATAATCATGACTGTGGCTTGCAGTTACTGAATTTTTCAGTCGTTCTGTGTTTTGTTTTTTGTTGATCCCAGCTATTGGCAGCATTATGGTGGCGCACCATTCAGCCGCTATCCTTAACTTTGAAACTCCTGAGAGGCCAAAATACGCTCTTCCGAGTACGTTTGACAATTGGAAAAATAATTTCAATTATTTCTGAGAAACTTTCTCGCTTTCACCACCTACTTATCTTTTAAACAAAAAAGTTTCTAGCATGTCGAAAATTTCATGTTTTCTGCTCGAAATGTCTTGATATTGACAAGCATAATCATTAATTAAAAAATAACTATATTTATCGGATAAAATGATCCGACACCAATAGAATGCAGACATTCTCCCCGTTCATTTGATATAAAATTTACGCATTACGACGCCCCATGATTCTGAGAGAAGTGATATTCAAAACAAAAACAAATCTTCGCGATGTTTTCAATTCTATCATAAAAGTTAAATCTCCTTTTAATCCCTCAACCCTGAAGCTTTTTTAGTACTACTAGGATATAGGGGATGATATTCTACATCCAATTTTGACGTTAAATTGGAAATTTGAGAAAGTTGTAATTTTACACGATTAGGCAACTCTGTAATTTCTTCGAATAACCTCAACTTATTTTACACAAACTTTATATCAACTGCCACAAGTCCCATATCTGTAATAATTTCAGTAGCTCCTCCCCATCTATGCAAAGTTTGATTTTAGATTTCCAATTATCAGGTCTCAGATATAATTTTAACGCGAAAAGTTTCGTGTGGAAAAGATTGAGCATGAAAAATGCATATACAATTAGGTAATGTCCAGAAAAATTTTTACCTAAAATTGAAAATAAGCTTGAAATTTGAGAAAATGTGATTATTGAATTGCAAACTGTTGATTCTATTAAATCATTCACTATGAAGAGATAACAGATCTCGTGTGTATCCAGCGTTATTGTCCTGTTACCAGCTGGCTCAGATCTTTGAATAGTAGACTTGAGATGCGCGTGAACTCTAGCGTCAGGTGATCAATTTTCATAACAGCATGGAAAGTTGTGTATGTGCGCCACACCAGATTTTTTTTGATGTCAATAAACATCATCAAGATCATGAAAAAAACAAAAAAATAAGTGGTAGCCTACGATACGGGTACGTATACCGTTGAAAAGTCCCCTATATAACTTCAGTTACTGTATAACTATTTGAATATGAAAGCTTAAAACGTTTTTAAAAAATGCGGAATATATTTTTTCCAATAAACAGATTTTGAAGTTACCCATTTTCGAATTCAATAATTCCGCCAAAACCTTGATTAGTAAATTCACCTATGATTGGTCAAAATTGACCTATGATTGGTATTTTTGGCACAGCTGATGATGATCAAAGACAAACCACTCTCTGTCTCAGACATCACCGTATCGCGCATGCGTGAGCAACGGGTTTTTCCCGTTCCATTCAGTCAGATCTTTGAATGTAACGTTCTTTGTGATGATGGTTACCGAGCACTGTAACTGGAGCCAATCGTCATTCTATTGATGAGATATATTATCCAATGATGATTTATCATTAAATTCATATAATAATCAATATATTATCATTTTATTTGATAAAAGAAAAGTACTTTTGAAAAATAGAATTAATAAATATAACAGTTGTTATTTAACTGATGTTAAAAAACACTATAACTAAGTCAGCATATTGTCATTTCAAAACAAAAGCCGAACCCTCAACCTCCCCTTTTACATTTTAACACAATAACATAACTATTTCAAAAACCTCTAATCCCTTCCAGCATATTGCAATTTCAAAGCAAAATCCTAACCTATCTTTCCACCTTTGAATATCAAAAATCATTATTCTACCTGGACCCTAGCCTTTCTAGCATATTGCAATTTAAAAGTGAAAACCTAACTAACCTCATGGAAATTATTAAATATAATCCAAAAAAACCTAACCACTAACCCTAACCCCTTCACATTTAATAATTTAGATTTCAAAGCAAAATCCTAACCCCCTAACCTATCCTTTCACATTGAAACATCAAAAAACATAACTCTAACTGCACCCTAGCCCCTTCTAGCATATTGCAATTTCAAAGCAAAAACCTAACCTATCCTAATAACACATTATTAAATATAACCTAAATAAAACCTAACCTCTAACCCTTTCACATTTATACTTTAGATTTTTTGTCATCTTTAGAACAAAACATAAACATGTGGTTCATTTCATGAACATGTTCACAAACATGTGGTTCATTTCATGAGCATGTTCACAAACATGCGGTTCATTTCAAAACATGTTCACAAACATGTGGTTCAAAGCAAAATCCTATCCCCTGACCTATCCTTTACCTTTGAAACATCAAAAAACATAACTCCACCTAGACCCTAGCCCCTTCTAGCATATTGTAATTTTAAAGCAGAAACCTAACCTATCCTAATAAAACATTATAAATATAACCTAAAAAAACTAACCCCTAACTCTTTCACATTTGTGAACAGACAAGGATAGCAACACCATTGCAATCGTACACTACCATTATAACGTGGACCTCACTATAGATACTCAAAGAATACTTTTGAATAACTATGTTATAACTGTGACTGTTGCTGGCCGTTACTCTGTTTCTGAGACAAAGAGAAGCTCCTGATCAAAGTGCTCTCTGCTTTTAAAGTATATTTTTAGGTTATGTTATGAATTATGATAGTAATATGAAATTTTGTTTTTGTACTGCTCAGTAGAATAATTAATAATTCTTATATTTATGTTTTCTAGTTTCTAACCTTTTGATTTGCTCAACCTATTGTTCTATATGTCTTATTTCAATTTTTTAGTATCTATTGCATCCTTGTAGTTAATTCTTCAATAACTTAATTCTTCAGATAAGCTTATTCAATCATAATCCAGAGTCATTAGGTGCTTGATTAATTTGCTTCTATTTTAACAAAAATAATGAATACTAAAATGGATGACTATATGAGAATGCTCAAATATTTTCAATGATAATTCCTGATAACAAGTGCAATTATTGGGAAGGAGTTTCTCATCACAAAGGTAATATTGCTTTTTTTAGCCTATACTTAAGGTTGCCTATCAAATCTGCAAATTGCTTTAAAAGCATGTTGCCATATTGTGAAGTATTAAAGTACATTTTGCAGTATTGAGGTACAAACCTCAGAAGGCGTAAACTAAACTTGTTCGTTGAAAATATTCCTATGTCGTTTTAATTAGAAAATATGCTAGAGGGAAATTTAAAATATTGAAATTTTCCTACATTCCGTTACGTCTTATAACTGGTGATCTGCAATCAATGATAAGGCAAAATAATCACATTATAGTACGGTATTAATATACTTTGGAATAATGTATTAAAAATATTAATAAACTTTTTCTTTTTATGACAGTATCATCACTCATTCAAGGTCATTGCGCACTATTTAAAGAATTGCCTGAAGAAATTATCAGAACACTATAAACACTGAATCGAAGATTCGATTTTTATTGAGAAAATGTAATATCACAGAATTTATGCCATTTTTGAAGTTTGGAACAATTGTAATTTGTTTCTCCAAAAAAGAAATGATAGCTAAGGCTTGTATCAGATCAGGTCACCAGGCTGAGATGGCAGTAGAACTCCAGAGAGGCACTATTCGTGTCCGTGTGTATAGAAAGCTGGAACACCAGGAATCCAGTAAAGCTGGTTTTGTCTTGTACTGCAAACTTAGCTGGGGCAGTCATAATTATACAGCAGATAACCAGCCGACTCTCCCCATTTGCTTCCTGCTGCTCAAGATGATGGGCCTGGTTGATGACTGAGAAGTATCTTGTAGTGATGTATCACACTCTCTTCCATTGCCACATTCAATCAATCAATCATTCAGAATTATCATCTCAAGAATTACACAACTTTCAGAAGAGTACCACAGGCTTACGCCCAAAACGGTTCCAATTCTAATTTATACAACAGTCCAAATGTAGCTAGGTTATGTGTCACTCATTCTCCTATTACACACGCAATTTACAATTCAAAACACACATCACCTATGGAATGCTCCTGTGGGGTCACACTTAGGCTTATGTCCTTAGGCTGCAAAAGAGGGTTAAGAGAATCATATCAGGCAGCAACCATATTGCACAATGTAATCCCATCTTCGCTTGACTTGGTGTACTGACGGTCATCAGCCATTACATCATTCTGTGCTTGGTGCTTTGTAAGAGGATACAGCATACTCTGGCTGCCCGTAGTGACATTCACTACCAGGATGTAGTCACTACTACGTAGTGACATTCACAACACCAGGCACCGTGTGCTCTTGGATGTCCCCAAGAGACGCCTCCACCGATCGCAGGCCAGTTATAGGATTTCTGCCCGGAAATTCTTCAAAAAGCTGCCTCCTGGTGTGAAGCAGTTGGATGAGGCCGCCTTCAAGAGAACACATTCGAGAGAGCCGGGTCGCCACATTCTGGCGATTCAAGAGTGTGATTAGTGCCGTAAGAAGTAGTGCTCCGCGACTGGCTTGGACACTTGGCGACCCACTGGTGGCCTAATATAATACGAGCCTAATTAAGTTGATCGCCCCTTAGAATGGGTAGGAGATGAAATTGATGAACTACATCAACAAATGGGTTACATTATAAATTATTTATAACTAAGCTACCGCAAATTCTTATACCTTATTCTTCACCCACACTTGTGGAATCGATGGCGTCATTTCACAATGAAAGTCAGAAACAAAAAAAAAAAAAACATTAATTTATCAAGATGGCAGTGATCAAGATAAAGCACTCTTAGTTAACATATAATGCCTTGCTCTTTGACTTACTGGCAAGTTAGCCAGACAGTATTTGAGACAGGTCATCGTCTAAAAATACCTGTACATCATAATAAGCCCTGGCTCTCAAAAAACCCGGTCACAACCCTCTCGAACTTGCTGGTATCCAACTGCTTCACTTAATTCAATGGTTCTAACTTCAATCAATCAATCATTTATTTCTTTCCAAAACATACATGAAAAAGTCAAAAACTAAAAACTAACTTAAAGCTAAAGAGAAATAGTGACTGTATAAAATTCATTTTTTCACAGTTAACTCGTTTATACTTCATTAATAATTTTTCAGGCTGGCAAGGAAATCATGATCTCAATATCGACACCGCACTACCCTTCTGTGAAAGATATGATGATTCAACCTGCAGCATTACAACCAAAAATGGAGGCCTTTCTCAAACAGGTTTGTTGAATAAATTAAATTGATTCAGTAGTAATTCAATTATATATGGTAATGTATTAATAATATAAAAATTATAAAGAGCCTAAACTATTTAATCAAGCTCTAAAAAAATACCTTTGGGACAATCCACTTATTCACTGAAGGAATTTCCAGTGAAGAGTGTGATTGACAAGTAGCGACTTTCATTCGCTTCCTTGACGTGCCCCTCATCCTTGTTCTGTAGGTGGTGAAATAAAAATGAAATGAAATATTGTACTCAAATTTAATTCGTATTAAAGCATGCTCTTTTTGCGTCAATTGAAATTCATGGTATTTATTTATTCGTTGATATAATTACAAATCATATGAATATGATCGGGATAGAACAACAGGCATAGCCCAAAAGTATTCTATTCCCAGATTTTGATAAATAATAAAATGTTCGAAAAAATAGGTTATGTTCTTACTGAGAAAAATTGAAGTTCAAAGTTCTGTCCAAGAATATATATTAGCTAGAGATTTTGAATTAAGAATTATTAAAATACCAAATTATAGTCAAATTTTGCACTTGATATCACCGCACTTTGAATAAATTAAGTTATTTCAGAAACTTTTGAAGCCAAAAATATCGTCGGTCCACTGGTAAACTCGCGAAACTAACAATTTTGCAAAAATGAGTTTTCTGGTGGAATTATCTGCTTTTAGTGTATAGTTCATCATGGCAAACTCGTGAATCTGTATCTTCTCCCTTTCCTGTACAATTTGAAATGTTAACTAGCGAAACTGATGCTTTCTTGATTTTTTGACTCCAGTAAACTCGCGAATGACAAGTTTCGTTATTTTATTGCGGTCACTTTCCACAAAGTTACTGTAGTAACATTCGCTGTGCACTGTGGTGCAAAATGGAATAAAATACTCATTTAGAAATTTTAATTGCATGATAATTTATCAACCAATAATATTATTATTTGTTTTAATAGCCTATATAGTATATTATACACACAACTTTCCACTAGACACAGCTGTTACAGCTTTTCAAATTGAATTGAAATTATCTTTATTCTTCTTCTTTTTAGAAAGTACAAACAATATAATATCATGCAATATACTTGAACAAACTTGAAGAAGCTTCCTCATATGAGCAAAGCCTGTGTGCGAGAAAAAGCGACCGTTCTTACGTTAATAAATTCAGACCTTGTATAGGACTTTACTCAAGCAAGCAGTTCAGTTAATCAAGCTGAAATTAAAATGAATACTGAATTAAAATTTCTGTTTGGATGAATGACTGAATTCAAACTACATTTCTAACTATATGCTGGTCTACCGGAAGCTACTTAATTATTTATTACTACGCTTCTCATAAAGCCTATCACCACGCAATTCAAATAATAATTACAATTCTATTTTTTTATTTAATCATTTAGAATTACACAACTTACAGAAAAGTACGACAGGCTTATAAGCCCAAAACGGTTCCAATTCTAATTTATGCAACAGTCCAAATGTAGCTAGGTTATGTGTCACTTCAACATTATTCAGTTACACACTCAATTTACAATTTAAAATAAACAAAAATCATTTTTAAATTGAAAAAATACTTCTAAATTGAATTAAATCAATTACAAATATTCAGAAAACTTCAAACTTGAATTGCAAAGAATATTATAAAAGTAGGTAATGTTAGTAATAAAAGTAGTATTGCAGTATCGGTACCATGTATTACTAGTATTAATAATGTTCTTTATGTTGCAGAAGAAAAACAAGAACGTGTCCCTGACTGAGGTTTTGTTACATCTACAGGAATATGAGGTGATTATATTTCAAATAAATCGTAATGCTGAATATAGTCTTGAAGGAAAAATATTCTAGAGCCCAGAGTATAAATGTGCCAAGCTTTTATTACTTTTGAATGTGTACAATTAAAATTTCATTAGCAACCATAATACAATACTTCTTGTAACTTGATTGTAAGTCTAATTTTTCCTGAACCAAGTTATATCCATCTAAATCTATTCTTTGCGAAATGGATGTAAATAGATATTGAGTGTATTTTATACATCTTAGTACTAGTAGTTCTGTGAACAGTAGACCTCATGCAGTATTCTCATCCACAAGTACCTGATTGAAACTATAGACCTTATGGAAATACAGCAATAGACTGGCTTCTCCACACATCTGTGTAATCACTTGTCAGCTGATTTATGATGAATAATTCTATAGTCTGATTTTTACTCTAATATTGGCGTATGAAGGAGGCTCCTTTTTCCTTTTATACTACCCTTGAAATGCAAAATTTCCAAAAACCTTGTGTATACATCGACGCGCAATTAAAAAAGGAACATACCTGTCAAATTTCATGAAAATCTATTACCGCGTTTCGCCGTAAATGCGCAACATATAAACATTTAAACATACAAACATTTAAACAAGAGAAATGCCAAACCGTCGACTTGAATCTTAGACCTCACTTCGCTCGGTCAATTAATCATTCTTTAATTTTCACTGCGAATTTTTACTACTCTCAACTTGTATGGTAATAAAGATGATTGGATCACCGACATGAATAATCTCCATAGTAAGCCTATCAAAGTGAAGATAATTATTGATTGCAATGTCGTTAAAATTTGAGACTATCTGATAATTTCTGCGTTGTTGTAGATATGTAGATATTTTGGTTCTATTCATACTTGACAGCTTGCTATTTATATTATACTTTCTAATTTATTATTATTATGTTTTTCTAAATTTATATATATTATTTGCTAATGTTACCAATTTATTAATTATGTTCTTAATTGATTAATTCTTGATAGCTCGCTATTTATATTATACTTGCTAATGTTTCTCATTTATTATTATTATTATTATTATGGTTCCCTAAATTTTATTATATTTGCTCATGTTTCTCATTTTGGTAGAGAGTTAGTGGGGAGGATATTTTTAATATTCTTTCCGAAGAATAGACATTGATATGTCCAAAGCTCCGCCAATTTATGTAGATGCATAACAATATGATTATTATCTATAGTTATATATTACAAATTGCTTTTTCATATCATATACAGTTCAATAATTATTTTCTTAGTCTATATTATGTAAATTCATCTATAATTTTGCTGTATTGTAAGCTATTGTATATAAGTGTATAAGCCAGTATATATTGTAATCTACATAAATAAAGTACTCAATCAATCAATCTTTTGTTATAATTATGGTTCTCTAAATTTATGTCATACTTGTTAATGTTCCTCATTTATTATTATTATTATTAGGCCTATCGCTCTCTAAATTTCAGTTCATCAGTCCACAATTTTACAGATGGAAATAAATTGGAAGTTGCATTTGTTCAAATGCTAATTAATGAATAATTATTATTAAACGAAATTCCAATTAATTGCTGTAATTCACACCGAAGACTTCTGCTACTGCAAATATTGACAACAGGGTAAACAGCTAGATGGGAATTCGATGAGCGCTACTATACAAAAATTATATTTCTTTTAAATATTGTCCGGGCTGACAAATAATTTTTGTTTAGGAGCGCTCATCGAATTCACATTTAGCTGTTTACCCTGTTGTCAATATTTGCAGTAGCAGAAGTCTTCGGGGTGAATTACAGCATTTAATTGGAATTTCGTTTAATAATAACTATCAACAATTTCATTAACTAGAGAATGCTGCTGAATTCAGTAGTGCAGCCTCATGCCATTCAATTATAACTTCAACTCTACTATTTCAGGTATAATTCAGTTTAAACGTGGAATCATTAAACCTAAAAGAATTGTAACTATAATTATGTACTGCATAGTGTTAATGAATATAGTATTGCAGCCCCTAATTTTCTAAATATAATTCTACTATTTCAGTTACATTCCAGTTTGAACGGAGATTTATACCCGATAATGTTGTTGAAAAGAGTTTCTCACCAACTATAAATTTCTAATAAATAAACTCATCTAATAAAGCTATTTTACTTCTATTTTAGATACGATCCAGTTTAAACAGAGATTTCACAAACATCAAAGAATTGAACCTCCATATTGGATAGTGTTAATGAATACAGTATTACCGTCCCTTTCATTTAACTTGCTATCTCATATCTAACTCCTTACTCTAATGGAGATAAATTGGAAATAGCATTTGTTCAAATGCTAATTAACGAATAATCATCATTAAACGGAAATCCCAATTAAATGCTGTAAATAACCCCGAAGGCTTATGCTACTGCAAATATTGACAACAGGGTAAACAGCTAGATGGAAATTCGATGAGCGCTCCTATTCAAAAATTAAAAACACTTCACTTATATGGGCTAATTTATTCTAATCAATAAAAACAATATAAAACTTGTATAAGTAAAAAGGATACTACAAGTTTTATATTGTTTCTATTAATTTTTATACAAAAATTATTTGTCAGTCCGGGAAATTTATTGTTTTTAAATTATTTGTTTCCCTGGCTGACAAATAATTTTTGAATAGTAGCGCTCATCAAATTTCCATCTAGCTGTTTACCCTCTTGTCAATATTTGCAGTAGCAGAAGTCTTCGGGGTTATTTACAGCATTTAATTGGGATTTCCGTTTAATGATGATTATTCGTTAATTAGCATTTGAACAAATGCTATTTCCAATTTATCTCCATTAGAGTAAGGAGTTAGATATGAGATGAAGTTGAAGGAAAGGAGACGGTAATACTATACTCAATAACACTATTAACTCTTCAATGTTTGATTCCATTACGAACTGCTTCAATTCAATTCAATTTATTAAAAACACACAAAACAAGACAAAACAAAATTACAAAGATTTACGAAACAAATAAAACACAATAAAATGTTACAAATATAAAAAACCATGGGCTTAGTGTTTGGGTGTGTTGGAGAAGAGAAAAAAAAGAGAGGAAGATACCTAGCCAACTATGGTTTCCCATGTAATAGGCAGGCAAAGAAGAGAAGAGAAGTAATGAGGGAAAAAGGAAGGGAGAAATGGGGGGAAGGAAGAAAACAGAGGAATAGGTACTCAAAATAAAGTTAAGCGAGTCCACTGAAAAATGAAAAAACTAATGAAAAAAAAAATGCTGGAGCAGAAATCTCGAGTCATATATCTAAATGGAAGAAGAAATTACTGTATGTCCAGTTTTTTATATCCAGTTTTTATATCCAGCTTGTTAAATAATCACTTTTGAACAATTAATTACAGTCAGGTATGAGTGACTGTGATGACTACGATATGACTACGTATGACTAAGTATGACTACGATACCTGACTGCTATGTCGTAATTAATTGTTCAAAAGTAACACTATTCACTCTAATTATTGTTAACTCTAACTTCATATCTAACTCCTTTCATATAACTTCAACTCCACTTCTCTTTCAGGCACAATCCAGTCTAAACGGAGATTTCACAAACCTGAAAGAATTGAAACAAACAACGATCAGTATGGTAGAGCGTTACCATAGAATACTATCGGAGCTGAAATGTTTGGACAGCTGGAAAATCTCAGGAGTGGGCGACAATCTGACCAGATTCAGTCTATCAGTGGTGGACTCCAGTGGCTACAAGCATCGCATGGACCTCAAGGTGCCCGACAACTACCCGCAATCCCCACCAGTGGTCGAGTTCCTAGATCTGCCCGACACTGTGATGCACCGAATCACCAGTTGCGACACCATCACCCAGATGTACGGCGCGTTTGTGGGTGCGGTGGGGGAGCTGGAGGTGTTCTGGAGGATCTACGATGAGATCAGGGGCAGTTGTTGGGTGATCGATCCGGCCGTGTCCCACAAGAAAGACACCTACTGTCGGATTGTGATCGATCAGACCACTTCGATCATTGTCACTCTCAACCCGTTGTTTCCCAACGCGTGTCCTGAGGTGAAGTTTCTTGGCCCCGAAAAGGATGTCCTACCTTTGAGGACTAACATGCAACGTAACTTGAAGATACACGGGTGGGACGAGGGACAGTTTTTCGTCGACAACCTAACCACTCTGATGGAAGTAGGAGAGCTGCCATTGGCTCCCAGTCAGAACAGCGGTGACCAACCAGAGGAGAGCTCTCAACTGTTGGTTGATGGCGAGGAGTGCATGATCTGTTTCGCGCTGAGATCTGACGATGATCTGCTACCGGCTAAGATCTGCAACAATGAGAAATGTGCCTCGTTGTTTCATGTATCGTGCCTCATCCAGTGGCTTCACGCGGTACCGACCAATGAGCCCAGTTTCAATCTTATCTCGGGTGATTGTCCTCATTGCGGAGAGGTGAGTGGGTTCCTCATTCCTCACAAAAACTTGTAAAATTACAAATAAATATGAACTCATAAAGTCAGGTACTATGCGCCCGGCCACACTGCGATCCTATGGGGATCTATGTCGATATCTTGAGTCGCTCTCTAAAGCTGGGTTTTCCTTTGTGCGTAAATGCCGTCGTCGACCTCGACAGGGAGAGAATCTCAGATTGGGTAGATTTCAATTTGTCTACATAACCTAAAATATCATGTTCAATTGTGCTTCAATGGGACAGGTTGAGCTTATACTTTTTCATACTTTTAAATTTAAATGGCAATATGTTGATATTGTTAGAAATGTTTACTTCTTTAATAATAAAGACAAAAATAATGAAAAGTTATTTGATCAGCTGTTTTAGCATACTTGAAATTTGGATAATATGAATTTCAACAATGCTTTTCGTCGTCGACTGCGGGAAATTTACGCACAAACGAAAATGCACCTCAAGATTTAGATATAGGTATAAATACTTAAAGGACCGCAGATCGCTCTCTGTGTGACTGGGCCCTGAAAAACTATTTTTTTAGTATTGAATGAAAAAGACTAAGAAATTGTCAAAAAACCACTGATTTATTGATAATTAGAAAGACCGGATCTGATAAACAGGTTTATCAGAGATTGACAATGGTGTAATAACCGAAACCGGTCTTTCTAATTATCAATAAATCAGTGGTTTTTTGACAATTTCTTAGTCTTTTTCATTCAATATGAATAATTACCACAATATCAACTTCTCAACTACACAAAAAGTGAAAATTTTTTTAGTACTTTTACATGGAAAAATTTATCACATTATGTGCCGCTTGCACAAAAGCAAGTTAAATTTTAACCGTGATTAATTTCACGAGAGCCAATCGGAGAAGGCTTTTTTGAAAAGACGACTTCTCTGATTGGTTCTCGTGGAATTAATCACGGTTAAGATTTAACCGGCTTTTGTGCTTCCGGCTTTAAATCTATACTTATTTTTCATTGATACAATAAGTATCGTACATCATCAAAATGATAGGAAGAAAAAAAATTAAGTTTGTTTTGTTTTGCTGAGGGTGATGCCCACATAAGCTTCAGGCTTGTGCGTGGGTAATTAGTCGACCCACAGATTTAGGTGGGCTCCGAACCAACTACCACCAACCAACTACGTTTCGCCGCTATTATTCAGTGTTGTTTCTATCTCTTGTGACCTTGTGCTATTCCTCTCCCAAATTTAGATACGGTCACACATAGTCCGAAATAGGTTAAGTCTTGTAGTTGTTCACTTCACAAAATGTTCAGTCCTTAATTATTTTCACAACGTAGATTTTCAAATTTAGATGCTTCAAAACCAAACATAGATTGGAAATTTATCTTGTCTATGGCTCATGAGAATAAATACCAAAATGTTCCGAACAAGTTCACTGATACTGACATGTGAGAATCCAGCTTAATACGTCATTTCATAGATTATTCTGAGAGCCGAGCGACGATGTAAACAAAAATTTGCTTGAGAGAGTGACTCTTGAAGCAGAATTCACAGTAGCCACCTAATATTTTCAGAATATTCGACTGAGTCATTTTCAATATTTTAGAACCGTTCCATAATTGAATAAAAACACACATATGTTGTCAAATTCTACACTGTTTTATTCGGTACACGACCATGGTTTCGTGTCAACTTGTTGTGACTTGAAGTTTTCAGTCAACTTGAAAATGTGACCGGTGTGGTGACGGATATGGTCGTGTACCGAATAAAGCTGTGTAGAATTTTACAACATATTTGTGTTTTTGAGAGTAGTATTCAATTTTGAGAGTAGTAAAATGCAATAATTATTATTAATCACAAAATGTAATCACGCCAGCAGAAAAAATAAGGTTGAAAATTTTACTGTCAAATTTTTCATTTATTTATTTCTACAAATTCTGGTTTTCTAACCAATTTTTACATTTTTCAAATTAAACATTTTCATATTCGTACCGAAGCTACGCATTTATTTTCGTTGTATTATTTTCTATTCATGGTCAAAATCCACCTCTTCGTTTTTTGTTTTCAGAAAATACTATGTCCCATCAAAGTCGCCTAGAGATGCAATAGCATCAAAGCTATGCAGTTTGAGAAGCAACTGCAGTGAAATTGTAAAAACTTCATTTCGAATCAAGTAAGTAATAATACTTAGAGATTGCATGAAACTTCAACCATGAAGCTTACAAAATGCTTAATTTATTATTAAATAATTATTCTCTCATTGTAAGTTAATAACTTTTGTCAAATAACTCACTTGTTATTGTGAAATAACTCAACAATACTTCAAGTTATTAATGATATAGTGAGCTTCACTTTAAACTATCAGTTATGGTTGAATGAAAAGCTTGATGTTTCGAATTTAACTATAGAAAAGTATATATATATATATATATATATATATTATATATATATATATTATATATATAAAACTTTGATTACTAAGCTGTAAATTACTATTAGAAGAATAGTTTTTCTCACATTAAAAAGAATTCTTAAATTTACGATCAGTGAAGTCTAAGGATTTTTATTATTATTACCACGACAAATTCTGTAAGCATGTTTATGCTGTATCATGATTTATCAGCGATGATATCAGCTTATGCAAATTGATTGATTAAAGACGATTTTTGATTCGTTTTTTTCTAAGTAGGGATGTACTAGGAGATTTCAATTTATTTATTCACGTATCATACAATTTTAACAACATAATGACAATTAAAAAATGAATATTAGAACCCACATAGACTATATCGTCTATGTGTGGGAGCAGTTCTTAAGATTAGCTGTGTTACAATCAAAATATTGGGCTATATAAGTATTAGATAGGTATACGTATTCAAAGCAATATCTAATACATATTGATAAGGGATTGGAAAAAGGAAAGAAAGTATGATGTTGAAAATTTGATAAAAGCAGGAAGATGAGATGTATACAGCTAAACGTGATTACAAATACAAGAATGAAGAATATAAAAGACGTAAAAATCTCAAACAAATTAGCTTAATATCTCAATTTGTTAGTAAAAATATATTGCACAAACAATAGCAACAGTAGTGAAGGAACAGATAAAGTTTATATGTTTATATCAATACTAGCAAGTAACCCGTGCTTCGCAAGGGCCCAATAAAAAACTTGACTAACTGAAAACTTGAAGAATTTAAAATAGGCCTATAACCATCCTCGGTAAATTAAGAATCTATATGCAAAATTTCAAAGTTAATCAGTTGAGTAGTTGAGACGTGATGATGCGTCATTCGTGAATTTCCTATCCCTTATAAGCCAATTTCCTATTACGTGTATAAGCCAATTCTTTTCTTTTCCTACAGTTACCTTGAAAAGTGACCATTCCTGCACTGATTACAGAACGCAAAGAATCACTTTTCCGAACTAGTGCTCAAAGTATTACTTTGCGTACTCTTAATACTTTGCGTATTATCTTGCAGCCATCCCAATCAGCTGTTGACATTGTTGGTGTGTATTTCGAATGCGAATTTGTTCTATCTATATATTTTTTCTGATTTTCAAATAAATAAAAATGATAACTCATTAAATTATACATTTTAATATAATTAATTATTCATTATTTCAAATAATATTTTTTTCCATTCATAAATTGATTGGTTGAAAAATTATTTAGAAATTAAGATTTACTCATAATTTTTCAATTTAATTGGATTAATTTAATTTTCAATTTGAATAAATTATCGATTATTAATTTTCAATTGGATTATCAAGTTTAAAATAAATTCAAGTTGTTATTAATAACAAAATTATACAGACACACATTTGATGGATTTCAGCCATCATTTTACTCATAATCAACCACTTTTCATATTCAATGGTAACTGTAGGAAAAATCTAATGTGAAATACGTGTGCAAAGTTCCTCTGCTACACTCAAGAAACCATTCAGCCCTCGCCTACGGCTCTTGCGTAAACGTTTCTTTCGGTGCAGCAAACTGTCACTTTGCGCTCTAGTTTCACAAATAACTATTGATTCTTCTACGTATTTTATTTATGCCTGATTTACCACAGATAGGTGTTAATCCTACTACTTGAAAACAAACTTTAAACAACTACCAGTAAGAGAAAAATCGCATTTTTCAAGTTTTTAGAATCTTCAACCACTTGTCGCTTAACCTGTTGAAACATCTACATAACATTTTGGTTAGGATTGGTGCCAGAATATAATACGTAGATTCCAAGGTGAAGAAGAGATTGATTGATTGAGTACTTTATTTATGTAGATTACAATATACTGGCTTATACACTTATATACAATAGCTTACAATACAGCAAAATTATAGATGAATTTACATAATATAGACTAAGAAAATAATTATTGAACTGTATATGATATGAAAAAGTATTTTTAATATAATAACTATAGATAATAATTATATTGTTATGCATCTACATAAATTGGCGGAGCTTTGGACATATCAATGTCCATTCTTCGGAAAGAATATTCAAAATATCCTCCCCACTAACTCTCTACCAAACCTTTTTGGTGGAGGAGGAGATTGGAGAGGATGAATAAAAGTATGAAGAAGTCCTTTTTTGAGAAGTATTATTATGAAGAGGAAGAGCTGATGACAAATCACTGTAGGCAGACGAAGATACGGAAAAGGTGATACGCGTCGGCGTTACCAGTTTCTATGAGAATCACTTCAAACTGACACCACTCCTTATCCATTACACCAACGCGTCCCATTAGATCAACACTGACAAGTTTGCACTACACTGGTACTTTATTAGAATACAGTCTGTCAAGTTGGACACACTGTCAGCATTCCTTGTCAGTAGTACCAACGTTCCGCATTCATCTAATGCTGACAGTTTGGTGATGGACACTGGTGCTATATTGGAATACAGCGGAAGTGGAAGGGGTTGCTTATAAGCGAGCCACGCCAAAACATTTCAGGCAGTTGAGTTGCTGATTATCTGGTGTCAAAATGAAGTCAGTGCAAATTATTTTTGTGGCAACTTTGGTTGCATCTCTGTTGATAGCTGCTTATGAGGCAGCTGTGGCTTTGGAGGTACAGGAAGGTTCGTTTTGATTTTATTTTACAAATTATTACTTTACTTGCCCTATTACTAAGGAAAGGAAAGTATTGCTTTCCGGAAAAAATCAAGGTACCCCAATTTCCAAATTTCTATACGTTTCAAGGTCCCCTGAGTCCAAAAAATTGTTTTTTTGGTATTGGTATGTATGTGTGTGTGTGTGTGTGTGTGTGTGTGTGTGTACACGATATTTCATCTCTCAATTAACGGAATGACTTGAAATTTGGAACTTAAGGTCCTTACACTATAAGGATCCGACACGAACATTTTCGATCAAATGCAATTCAAGATGGCGACTAAAATGGCAAAAATGTTGTCAAAAACAGGGTTTTTCGCGATTTTCTCGAAAACGGCTCCAACGATTTTGATCAAATTCATACCTAGAAAAGTTATTGATAAGCTCTATCAACTGCCACAAGTGCCATATCTGTAAAAATTTCAGGAGCTACGCCCCATCTATGCAAAGTTTCATTTTAGATTTCCAATTATCAGGTCTCAGATATAATTTAAACGAAAAAATTCGAGTGGAAAAGATTGAGCATAAAAATCTCTACAATTAATGTTCAGTAACATTTTCACCTAAAATTGAAAATAAGCTCGAAATTCGAGAAAATAGGATTATTCAATTGCAAACTGTTGGCAACTGTTGTTTCTATTAAATCATTCACCATGAAGAAATACCAGACTTCGTGTGTCTGCAGCGCTATTGTCCTGTCACCAGCTGGCTCAGATCTTAGAAAAGTAGACTTGAGATGCGCGGGAACACTAGCGTCAGTTGATCAATTTTCATAACGGCAAGGAAAGTTGTGTGAGTGCACCACACCAGATTTTTTATTATTTTTCACAGTAGAGATTATTTCCATGTGACAAACACTATTTTCGGTTGCTGTTGCCTTAGAGTTACAGGAACGTTTGTTTTAAGATAAATAACTGAAACAGGATATTAACACCAGGATCAAGTGCAATTACTTCTTCTATCTATGAGATGTTTCACAAAGTTTACTCTTCTGACTTGTGTGTTCGCTTATTCTGCAATCCTTTGTGATTCATCTAGTACTTCAAATCTTTTTTTAACACCTGGGCCTATCGGTTTCTTTTTCCATCCTTTCCCTTATTATTCTTCCCCCATCCCATCCTTTCATATCTACCGTCTATTTACTTTTCCTGATACCTTTTTCACATTCTTAAGGCCAAAAAAATCCTAGACATTACAGTTATAAAATAAATTATACTTTTCTGGACAGAGTAACGAGTATGAGAGACCTGGGAGTCCTGATGGACCCAGCACTTGAATACAGGGATCATTTGGCTCATGGCATGAATTCGGCCAATAGATCACTAGGGTTTATTTTTCGTAATTGTAAGCCCTTCACTAGATGTGAGGTCATATTGAATATTTATAATGCAACATTAAGGAGCAAGCTAGAGTATGCAGCACTTGTTTGGGAGCCCTCACAGAGCACTGCCGTTAATGATTTGGAAATTATTCAAAATAAATATATTATTAAGTTATCTCTATTTCAAAAAGTATGCTACATTTTGTCCAATAGCTTTTTCCACTGAAATCTTAAGGTCAACATTTAAAGTCCAAAAATTGAATACCAGAAGATCCATTAGAGCATTAATGTTATTATATGAAATTCTAAATAATAATATATTCATGCCAGATTTCATCAATTTAACACTTTGCACAGATATGTTGTGGAACATCTCTGTTGTTTATTTTTTATTTTTCTTTATTGTTTATTTTTGTTTATTGTTTATTTTTGTAGAACATCTCAATGTTTATTTCACCTTTTCATCAATTTGTTAAATTTCCATTTTCCATGCAATAGACCAAGACTTAATATGCTATTTCAAATACCGTTTGTCAGAACCGCTCACCATTTCAATTCCTACCTAAATAGAACAATGAGATTGTACAATAGACTAAACCCATTCTTTGACCCCTTCTATGACCGCTACAATATATTCAAAAAATCTTGTGAAAAATTATGCTGCTCAATTGATGAATAAAATATTATTTTTGAGCTCTACTAACTCTCTTTTTTTCAAATGTTTCTTCTTTCTATATGTATCTTTCATCCTATACCCCTTCACTAACTTTCCGGAATCTAACCCAAAAATCGTTCTCTTCTAATCTTATTAGTTATATACTAAATCGTAAATATTTTATGAAGTGCGATATTATTTTCTTTTTTGTATGTTAATTGTAATGTTGTACTATCATATGTGTCATTAAGGCTCGTACTGGAGTTTGTCTGAGAGCCTTTCTATGTTTTCTTGGAATAAATAAATTAATTAATTAAGGATTGAAGGTTTTCCTAGTACATGGATATCCATAGTTGGAAAAACCCTTCAATCTTCCACCCTTTTTTTGCACCATTCTCTTTTTATTTTGCTTTAATGTGAATTGTTGTTGTTGTTGTTTGCATGTATTATTTTTGTTGATCTCTCTCTGTATCAAATTCATTATAAATGTTTATTATCTTTCATAGTAGATTGTTTCCATGTAAGGAACATTATTTTGTATCGTGGTTTTCATCCTAACTTGAACTATTGGTAACTAATTATTAAACTTTAAGGCTAAGTTCGTTCACTTTTACAATAGTAGCCTACTTTTAACTTACTACTTGCAAGTCTGGAAGCGTTTCAGGGCGCTGACCCCCATCTTCAACTGGCAAGGAGTATCTTAATACTTAGTTCTGGTTGCACAACAGCCGGTTAAATTTTAACCGTGATTAATTTCACGAGTACCAATCAGAGAAGGCGTTTTTGAAAAGACGGCTTCTCTGATTGGTTCTCGTGGAATTAATCACGGTTAGAATTTAACCGGCTGTTGTGCAACCAGCACTAAGTATTAAGATACTCCTTGCCAGTTGAAGATGGGAAACAGTGCCCTGAAACGCTTTCAGACTTACAGATAGTAAGTTAATAGTACTATTGTACTATTGTACAATAGTTACAGACTAGTAAGTCTAGTTGACGAAATCCAACAAGACTTACTAATGAAAAGTTGTAATAATTGTGTCTCATTTTGGTGTTAGTTATTATAAACTAGCAGGTAACCCGTGCTCCGCAAGGGTCCATTAAAAACTTGACCTACTGAAATCATAAAGAATTTAATATAGGCCTATAACCATCCTCGGTAAATTGAGAATCTATATGCAAAATTTCAAGTTAATCAGGTCAGTAGTTCAGACGTGATGATGCGTCATTCGTGAATTATCTTTCCCCTACGTGTATACTATAGACATAGAGAAACAATAGCGTAAGTAGATATCCCATGGTATAGGGAATTTATGTCGCAACTTTTACTGTTATCTCAAGCCGATTACTGTCGATTATTGTAAATTTTTACTGTTTTGTTGGGGTGATAGTGTATGAACTGCACAATTTGAGAGACTACCAGCGTCACACAGCTGCTTAGGAAAGAACTATGTGAACTATCGGCTTGGGATAACAGTAAAACTTGCGACATAAACGCCCTATACCATGGGATATCTATGCTATCGTTTCTCTATGCTATAGATTTGAGACCACGTATTTAACGTTGCTGGTTTGGAACATATTTTTCATTTGACTTTGTTGAGTGAAGAAGCAAAAAAACATATTTAATATGTATCAAAAAATAATAAACAAAACCATCAATTTTTAAATGTTTTCGAGATTTTCAATCTAATTTCATACTCAACCAATAAAGATGTGTAGCCTACTAAATTCTCACAAGTTTTCATATTTATTTATTTCATTCCCATGTAGGCTAAGTTATAACAAACTACAATGAGATTGAAACAAATCTATTTTGTTTTTAAATTGATTTGATTTGAAAAAAATACCAAACTCATTAAACGATTTCAGAAAGCACAAACTCTCTTGGAGGAAAATCAACAAGCGTGTCATTAGATTTTGAACTACTTTCCAAACATATTAGTTGTTCCACTAAGATGAAATCATTAGATTTTGAACTTCTTCCCAAACAAATTAGTAGTTCCACTAAGATGAAATCATTATCATTTGTACATTTTCTTAGAACTAGCAACTGAGTGAAATTAGTATCCAAAGGTTATGCTCAATTAGCCAACTGATTTTTTAATTTGTTTGATGGTTTATCATTATTCAATTTACTGTGTATTCTAAGTGATTATTTCTAAAAATAAACATGACTCATTTGTTTGTTCCATTTTATCACTTTGATACGTCTTCTTTCGTTGACAGTTTAAAGTGAATCCCAATATGAATGATTTTCGAATAATTTTATCATTATTTAAATGTTTTACATTGAGTTTATTAATTACATTGAGTTAATTTTATCATTATTTACATTAAGAAAATTGTTGGCCTCAGCAATAATTTTCTGTTAAGCACAAGATTCATTAATATTGTATTACCATCTCATACAGGTCTAGTTAATCATCGGGATGGGCTCACGCTGATCGGCATCTTATTTGGCAATGAAATTTATAAATTGATTGTATGGTATGAGATGTTGTGGTATTTCTCCATAATTGAAAGAACAAGACGATGTTGTCAATACCACTATATTTGTTCAAAATTAATTTAAATTACAGAACCAGGTCTCATGGTAAAACCATAGAGAAATAATAGCATGAGTAGATATCCCATGGTATAGGGCGTTTATGTCGCAACTTTTACTGTTATCTCAAGCCGATAGTCCACGTTGTTCTTTCCCATGAAGCTGTGTGACGCTGGTAGTCTCTCATTCTGTGCCGTTCATACACTCTCACCCCAACAAAACAGTAAAAACCGACAGTAATCGATAATAATCGGCTTGAGATATCAGTAAAAGTTGCGACATAAACGTCCTATATCATGGGATATCTACTCATGCTATTGTTTATCTATGGTAATACCTACCACATCTTCAATCAATCAAATAGTTCTTTATTTATCATTGCATTTATACAATATAAATAGTGTCATAAAATAATTAAATAAAATAATAATTCACAATAATCAGTTTAGAAAGTCTTGTATGGAATGTGGGCTAATTGATATTAAATATCTTTTAATGTTGATTATTATTATTATTTTTTTTTTTTTTAAGATTACGTCCTAAAGACTCCAGTCATGGAGTATAAGACAAGTCATGTTATTACATAATAATATTCTAACACTAAGTAGTTCAACCTAGTTTAGGTTGAAAGGAATTCTTGTACACTATAAAAAGCTCTATCAACTAAATATTTTTTAATTTGTTTTTGAAAATCTTCAAATCATCATTACTTTTCAAGATTTGAGGTAGCTTGTTATAAAATTTCCTACCAATATAATCTGGTTTTTGTTCAAATAACCTACTATTGTGACCCATTATATGATAATCTGCTCTGTTTCGCGTATTATACTCATGAACATCTGAATTCTGGATCACACCACTCGTTTTCACATGCATTACAACTTCATATACATACAAAGATGGCACAGTTAATAGACCAAGCTTTTTAAATAAAGGCCTACAACAGTCTAACCTATTCACTTTCTCTATACATCTGAGTGCCTTCTTTGAATCTTAAACACCCTGTCCATTTTGTTGAGATGAATTACCCCATACTAAAATAGCATACCTAATATGAGATAGTATAAGTCCATGGTAAGCAGTTAACAGTAGTTTTTATCATTCAGCCTAGCAAGCTGCCGCAGGACAAATACCCCAGATGATATCTTATTACATATCCTCTCAATGTAAGGATGCCATGTTAATTTCCTGTCCAACAAAATTCCCAAGAATGCTACTTTCTCTTCTTGGTCTAATTCATTTTCCTCTACAAACACATTTATTTCTCTATCCTCTACTGAATTATATTTACTTTTGAATTGTAGGAATTGACATTTCTTAATTTATTGTTAATTGCCTTTGCTCAAGAATTGGACATGTGATGTACTCCAGTAAAAGCATTTATTTCTAGACTATCTAATAAATAATTGTTAAAGATAAGCGATGTGTCATCAGCAAACAACAGAGCTCTGTGATCTTTTGTGATCTTTTATATATCTTTAGCTGAACTAATGTTGTTTGTTATTGTTGAAGGGGTTATTTGTTATTCTTCAACAATTACAAACAACATTAGTTCAGCTGAAGATGTGGGGAACCTGGTTCTGAAATGTAAATTAATTCTTGAACAAATATAGTGGTATTGACAACATCGACGTCTTTTTCTGTCAAATAAAATTTATATTATAAGTTATACAGTAAGTGTTTACTATAGTATGTGTTCTAAGTGTCAAAATAGTATTTTTTTTCCTTTTCTTTTCCCAATAAAGAATGTATAATGTTTTGTTCCTTTGCCAATAAATTTGGTAGGGCTTTACTAGACAGTATATATAATATGTATAAATATTCTGAAATTAATGTTTTGAAAATTGATTATTTCAGATACAAAATGTGGAAAGTGCACGTATAATGGTAAAGAATATGAACAAGGAGCGATTTGGCAGGTAAAAGGAGTATGTAAACAGATGATATGTGGGCGCCAAGATGAAAAACATATGCTAATCACGCATGAAACGTGAGTTTTCTTCTTCTTCTTCTTCTTCTTCTTCTTCTTCTTCTTCTTCTTCTTCTTCTTCTTCTTCGTTTCTTCTTCCTCTATCTTTTTCTTTTTCTTCCTCTATCTTCTTCATTGTTTTCTGTCTTCATCTTATATTTCCTCAACTACTTTTCCTTCTTCTTCTTCTTCTTCTTCTTCATCATCATCATTCTTCTTCTTCTTCTTCTTCTTCTTCTTCTTCTTCTTCTTCTTCTTCTTCTTCTTCTTCTTCTTCTTCCTCTATCTTCTTCATTGTTTTCTGTCTTCATCTTATATTTCCTCCACTACTTTTCCTTCTTCTTCATCTTCTTCTTCTTCTTCCTCTATCTTCTTCTTCTTCTTCTTCTTCTTCTTCTTCTTCTTCTTCTTCCTCTATCTTCATCTTCTATTTCCTCCACTACTTTTTTCTTCTTCTTCCTCTATAGTTTTCTTCCTCTATCTCCTTCTTCATTGTTTTCTGTCTTCATCTTCTATTTCCTCCACTACTTTTCCTTGTTCTCATTCTTATTTTTCATCATCATCATCATCTTCTTCTCCTTCACCCTCTTCCTGCTCCTCCTCCACATCCATGAAAATTTTTTTATCCAATTTACTTTTCAAATTTGAATTTTATTTTGAAAATTTCAGTTGCGGTGCTGCATCTGCGGGATCAGGAATGGAGAAAGTTCCAGGTGATTCTAGCTTGCCCTATCCTGATTGCTGCCCTAGAATTGTTCGCAAGTCTGAAACCCCACATCATGCCTAAATTAAGTAAGTACTCGCATAGCTCTGTCTTCTTCTTATTAATAAAGAAAGGATATGGCTTATACATGTACGGGATAGGAGATACATGAATGACTCATTATCACTTATCCTTTTTTATTAAACGAGCAATTTCTGTTTATATGTTTATATATATGTTTGTGACCGTATCTCGAAAACGGCTCTAACGATTCTCACGAGATTCGGAACAAAGTAGGTTTATGATATGAAAATTCGATTGCACTAGGTCTCAACCCTGGGATAACTCGCTGAAGGACATTGAAAGGATAAATATGTCCTTGGAAAAACAGCTGGAAATTTTGTCGTCTGTCGATATCGTAATGGAAGTGAGTGAACGAGCGCATGTGTGGGATCATTCAGCTGATCTCACGCTCACGAGAAAAATTCAGCAAGAAAAACCTATTTTCGTTTATTTCTCTTTTTTGTAGAAAACATGTTTACTTCAAAAAGTCCAAAATAGTAACTAGATGCTGTTAGTCGTACATAGTATATTTACAAATATTGTAGCAAACCTAGTATATCATTCTAAATTGAATTCATAGTATATCTATTTGTAATTGATGATGAGTTTGTTTTTTAAGTGTGAATAGATTGTTATTTTGATGAGTGATAGTAGCTTAATCTAGATTTTGATTTTGACTGTAGTATAAATTTGAAAAGTGACAGTGACAAATTTGTAAAGTGACAAAGGCATAAGCCTGTTGTGCGTCCTCATATAACTGTAAAAATAATTGTACGACTTAGAAAATGAATAAATAAATATAAACTATAAATTCAATCTTTCGTCACAAATTTTCTATGCTTTTACACTCCAGAGCAAAGCTAGGTCTCCCGATATTGAACTAATTAACTGATAAACTTGCAATTTTTTTTAACGATTCTGAATTTGCCGAGAATGAATATAGACGTTTGTTGTATTGCTATCAATCAATTAATTCTAATTTAGTGATTGATTTAATAATTAAAGTAATTTATTCAATAATAATTTATTCGATTTCAATTAATTCAATAATTCTAATATAATGATTAAAACAAATGTATTGAATTTGTGATTCAAAGTTTACGTAACTATAAAAGCTCAACAAAACAGAGCATTGTTCAAATGATTCCGTAGCGTAATTGGTAGCACGCGCAACTCATGTATGAATGGTTAAGGGTTCGAGACCAATGAAACTCAATTTTTTTTGCTGGAAATTTTCAACTCTGATGAAGATTATCCACATAATTTTGACAAAATAATAAATAGTTATTCTATTTATCCCAGTTAATTCTATATATCCCATCAATTCTAATTAATCCATTAATTCTAATTATCCCAGTTATTCTATTTTTTAATGTTTCCTGGACATAAGGAGATTGTATTTTATATTGATGAGGACTAAAATTTAAACTCTAGGCGCTCATATCTCAAAAAGTAATTATCGGAAAAAATGTTTTTCTGAGAAAACTTTTCCGTTTTGATAGCTTGATGATATACAAATCGAAAAACTTTGAAAAATATCACCAGTAGAAAGTTCAATTTCAGCCTTTGCACAGCCTTAACCGAGGGCAAACCGCTCATGAATCGCTGTCATGTGTATGAGGCTGGCAAATCGAGCGATTTGCCAACCGCGCGACAACCGAGCGTAAGTCGCTGTCATGTGAACAAGCTCTACTTTTGTCAGTCGGTGTTTCAGTGGTTAAAGCTGGATTCGCACACAACAGTGACAGTGAACAGTGAAAATATGATTCCCATGAATTGTAATTGGAATGTTTCCACTCAGCGAGACCGAGTAAATATGAAACATACCATTAGAACTTATGGGAATTATATTTTCATTGTTAACTGTCACGAATCCAGGCTAGATACTTTGATAGGTCATAGTGTTCATGGTGTTGATTCAAAAGTCTTCAAGTTAATAATTATTCAATGTTTTTTGTTGCAGCATAACCTGTACAAACCCCTGGTACCAGCTATCCAGCCATATCACAAACTAATTGTATGCGTGCCATGATTCAATCTGTAATGTATTGATGTCAATATTGATTGTAATCTTGAATAATTGTTTGTCTTTCTTAAATAATTTTGAATGTTTATGTGTTGTCAGTGATCAATAAAAAAGTTGGATCCTTATAATAATTTTCTTTTTGTGGATGTGGATATCAATGAAATCAAAATTATTTTGAAACACAAATTGAAATTGTCAACCACTTTTTATTATCATAAAATACTATAATATAAATATAACCTGTTTTCGTGGCTTTACCAGCCACATCTTCAGCTGTTTTGTTCACAACTACTGTCTACACAAGAGATCTATATATATAAAAGCGAAATGGCACTCACTCACTCACTCACTCACTCGCATAACTGAAAATCTACGGACCAAAAACGTTCAAATTTGGTAGGTATGTTCAGTTGGCCCTTAGAGGCGCACTAAGAAATCTTTGGCAATATTTTAACTCTAAGGGTTTTTTTAAGGGTTTAAAGTTCGTCTTTTAGCATGTATATTCTTCTCTCCCAATCTCCTAATTATAATTGAAATTTCCATATCATATGTTACTATAGAACTATAATCTAGATAGAGTACCTCTTCGAAACAGTTGTTAACTGGCAACTAAATTAATAATTTTGTCAGGTTGGCATTAAGTTGAGTTGACTTGTTAGGTTGGCACCAAGTTGAAGATTTTAATGCATTTATCGCGGAAAAATTGATTGGGCACTGCTACTTCAATCCTGGGAATATTATATTCTAGCCGTCAGGCTCGCTTCGCTCGCCATATCCGTTTAGCAGACGTTTAGTCTGGACCCTCGACTGGATTGTCCTAAATATGATAAAAATGCTCAAATGAAAATGCAGGCGAGCGAAGCGAGCCTGCTGATCTCATCCTTGGACGATCCAGTCGGGGGTCCAGGGGGCGGAGCCCCCTGGCTAGACGGATATGGCGAGCGAAGCGAGCCTGACGGCTAGTTATTTTATAATAATGAAAGTGGTTGACAATTTCAACTTATGTAAAAGACCACACCATCATACTCATCACAACTGTAAAATTAGTTTAGTTCTGGAAATATATTTCAAATTATTCTTCCCTTGATAAGATGTATTAAGATTGTTATGATTATCTATACCGATGGGAATGATGACGATGAGTATGTTTTTTTAATGAATTTCTGCTTTGCTAGGCAGATATGGGATGAATACCATTAGTTTTAATGGGAATATTCACGCAAGTACAGTCTGCCTTTGTGTGAACACTTCCATAAGAAATCAAATCAAATAAAAAATATTCACACCAGAGCAGAAATACATATACACATGGTGAAATTTCCAACTGTTATTTTAGCACTGATTAAAAATGAGGGATTCTCCTCTTTGAGAGAAAGAGAAGAGAGCATTTTTGTTCTCAAGTGAGGTTCACGTTATAATGGCTGTGGAGAAAGATAGGAGATCAACGTTGCCGATCCTCTGTCTTGTCAGTGCCTTCTATAGACGGTAGCTAAGATACAGGTTTATTGATGTAACATTAACTGTTCATTCTCGTTTAAAATAATCAATTATATTTTTTAATTAAGTAAGAATACTTTTTTCAATAATTTCCCAATGAATTCTCATAGATGAAATATTTTGTTAATTAATTATTAATTCTACACTTTGAAAGACTGACAACAAAGCAAAGCGAGAAAGAGATAGCGCTATCCGCTTTGTTGAATGATAGACAAGGATAGCAATACCATCCCTAATCAAACACTGTCATTATAACGTGGACCTCACTATAGTTATAATTATTCTGTATTGTAGTGAAAAGTGTCCTATCATACTACGCATTTCTCAGGCCAAGAGGAAAAACTTTTTTAGGTTCATAAAAAATCAGAATGATTTGCAGATAACTGTAAAAACATAAGTATAGATGAATATCACCTATAAGTATTGATAATACCCCTAAGCAGATATAGAAATTAGAACTTTTTTGTTTTGACATGTTTGGACTGAAAATTGAACCTGAATTCAAGTGTATGGAACATAACATACTTTCTGGACGTTATAGTGTATAAATAAAAATTCTGGGAAGAAACAGTTTTGGGCTGTGCCTGTTAGTCCTTCACCAATCATTTTAAAGAATTGTGTTCTGTTTATAAATAAATAACGAGCGAAGCTCGATATTAATTATAATAATGGAAAGAATCGTCCTATACACGTACGGGATAGGAAATGCACGAATGACGCATCGTCTGAACTACTCATAAGTTACAATTTTTCAAAAATAAGAAAAATTTTAAGAACAAAATCAATTTTTATGAATTTCTGTTTTTTATCAACAATATCACCCGATTGACACCATTTACATATATAATTTAAAATCCCTCTGAGTGTAATTTTGTGCTCTACAACCTGAGACCAGGTTGAACGATCCACCTCGCATAGATTTCCAGTTACACCTGATAACAATGCTCCTTGTATTTTGAAAAAGCACCTAACTTTTTTGGTTCAACCATAATCACTGATTTCATTGTCCCCACATTGAGATTTCGCCAAATGATACAAGTTCTATGAGAATCAACCGTTGGACGCATCTTATTTCAGTATTTCCTAGTGGAGAGGCGCGTATAAGGACACTTCCACGATCAAAATTTTAAACACTCATAACTTTTAACACAATAATCGGATCTCCTCTTTATACAGTTCATCCTTCTCGGCTCGTCAATACGGTTTAAAATCATCTATCATGAGACGAGTTGATTGGAGAAATGATAAATTTATAGTTGTGTGTGCTTCAACTCATATTTCCATACACAAAGAATGGCCTATTTCTATATTAAAAACTATGTATCTCGGTAACCTGTTATTGTTGATTAAAAACATAAATTCATCAAAATTGATTTATTCTTGGAATTTTACTCATTTCTGAAAAATTGTAAGTCAGCACTCACT
>NC_052509.1:68058623-68088623 GCF_014356525.2 Nilaparvata lugens
TTTAAATATCTCCTTCACCGAATTAATTAAGGGATAATTTACTTTAAGCTTTTAAATTTATCGATTGATGAAAACAGAAATTTAAAATAACAAATAAATTGGCCTAAAATATCGGCTCACAAATAGAACATTTAAAAATCGAACAAGAAATTTTACAAATAGGTCTTTGGTAACTATAAAAAGAGATCTACACGGTAAGGATTTCAAAAGGGAAGTGCTGCTCTTTCTCTAAGCTTTTAGGCTAGACCTTGCTTCTCGGAATCTCAATGTAATAATTTGCATAAAAATTTGCCATTGGTAGAACGCTTGTGACGTAAACATGACGTCAGTGGCAAGCAGTAGAATACAATTCCTTTAATTACAATAATAATTAATTTATGTAATTCTTAAAACTGCTTAATCTTTAGACATAGTTCCTCTCATACAATGTACATGTGCTAGTGTAATGATAAGGCAGGGTTGGTGTCTGATAATAGATTAACATGTGTTGCTTTCAAACGATCACCGTCTTGGTGCTATTTCTATGCACTGTGATTGGCTTAGACCTGCCAAAGAGATTTAATTACCATGTGGTTCAGTTGAATTAAATTATTAATAAATTAATATTCTTGTACAATTTTTATTAGTTTTATTAGTTTGAGATTATTATAATTAATTTCTGCCATTTTATCAATAATATAATTTCATGCTATGACCTATTTAGTTACAATAAGACCGACGCATAATATAATTTCTTAAATAATAAATAATTTCAACAATAATACATACATTTTATTTTTTATTTGAAATTCTTGATCCTATTGATAGTTTTATAATTTTAGGAATGATTTTACCTTGCATGAGAAACCGGCATGACATTTGACAATGCTTTGAATCAGTCAGCTGCGTTCGAACTGTTTTAAAAACATCTGATCGATAGTAAACAAGTGTAACCTCAAAATCAGTGAGATTCATAAATAATTTGTGCTTTATTCGCAAAATAATTATAATTTTATTGAATAATTTTCCTAGAAAAATATTCAGTACAGAACGGTACTCTTATCTAATATACAGTTATTGATAAGTAAGCTTTATCGCTCGGTCGCTAACTATTCCTTTAGCAAATTCTTTCATTTTAAAAGGTAATCACAATTTTCTCTCTTTTCATGAGATCTATTTGAAAAATTCATCACACAAAGCCCCCAGGATATTTTAAATAGGTAATTGGGAGACGAGTCGAAACAATGACTATTTGAAAAATCCGATATTGTGATGAATACACTATTTCATCTCCTTACTTCTACGAAAACTCAACACTTAACACTAAAAACAATATATCGTGCACTTTTGGCTACGAAAAAATAAATAATTGATTGTTCCTTTCATTGGATACAATCGAAATACAATAATTAATGAGGTCTCTTTGGATCCTTCATTAAAACAACTCCACAACTTCCATTCACGGGTGGCTTATGAGCAGACCCATAACTATAACAAATATACAAGATTTCACATATTACTTCTTAAGATTTGAACAGTATTTGCAACAAATATAGACTTTCATCATTTTTTCATGGTTATTACAAGTTTCGACTCTTTGGTTTGGCTTTTACATAAATTGGGTGAGAGTGTGATTTTACTTCGGTGACTTGACAATCGTCTACCGTTTGACTCGAGCAATTCTTATTTGCGCTTAGTACGTTGCGTACAAACAGGTTACACTTGAAATGGCTTTCTTGATTTTTATCAATGTTGGTTACAAATATTAAGTCTTACATTTATCAATTTGAATTACAATTCATGATCTTTTGATGCAACAGTAATAAATTTCACATTTAAGGTAAGAATTTCATTTTCTTGGAGTTTTTTAGAGATACATTCATATATGACATAGAACATGCGCATTTCGTGCAAATTAACATAAAATATATTTTTGGTTGCGTTTTTGCTTATAATTCACATTAAATAATATGTTACAATAATTAACTAACGATATTGCTTGATTCTATACATGACTCTAGGATTTCGTACACATTGGTTGGTGGGACGAAGAAAATTATCGAACAGGCTTTGGTTCTGAATAGATTTTTCTATCGATTCTGTATTTCGAGGTTAGATTTACACATTTTTTCAAATAAACTTTGTTTATTTTCTTCCTCCTATTCACTACTAACTTCATGTTATTTCTAATTTATAATTATTTTCTGTGGATAATATAATTTTTGTTTCTGTTTTCAGTTGGGCGGATATTTCTATGCACTGTGATTGGCTTAGACCTGCCATAGAGATTTAATTACCATGTGGTTCAGTTGAATTAAATTATTAATAAATTAATATTCTTGTACATTTTTATTAGGTTTGAGATTTTATAATTAATTTCTGCCATTTTATCAATAATAGAATTTCATGCTATGACCTATTTAGTTCAATAAGACCTGACACATAATACATTTCTTAAATAATAAATAATTTCAACAATAAACATACATTTTATTTTTTATTTGAAATTCTTGATCCTTTATGTAGTTTTATAATTTTTAGGATGATATTTTACCTTGCATGAGAACCGTTATGATATTTGACAATGCTTTGAATCAGTCAGCTGCGTTCGAACTGTTTTAAAAACATCTGATCGATAGTAAACAAGTGTAACCTCAAAATCGGTGAGCGATTCATAAATAATTTGTGTTTATTCGCAAAATAATTATAATTTTATTGAATAATTTTCCTAGAAAAATATTCAGTACAGAACGGTACTCTTATCTAATATACAGTTATTGATAAGTAAGCTTTATCGCTCGGATCGCTAACTATTCCTTTAGCAAATTCTTTCATTTTAAAAGTAATCACAATTTTTTCTCTTTTCATGAGATCTATTTGAAAAATTCATCACACAAAGCCCCCAGGATATTTTAAAAGGTAATTGGAGAGACGATCGAAACATGACTATTTGAAAAATCCGATTTGTGATGAATACACTATTTCATCTCCTTACTTCTACGAAAACACCCACACTTAACACTAAAAACAATATATCGTGCACTTTTGGCTACGAAAAATAATAATGGATTGTTCCTTCATTGGATACATCGAAATACAATAATTAATGAGGTCTCTTTGATCCTTCATTAAAACAACTCCACAACTCTCCCATTCATGGGTGGCTTATGAGCAGACCATAACTATAACAAATATACAAGATTTCACATATTACTTCTTAAGATTGAACAGTATTTGCAACAAATTAGACTTTCATCATTTTTTCATGGTTTTACAATTTTCGACTCTTTGGTTTGGCTTTTACATAAATTGGGTGAGAGTGTTGATTTTACTTCGTGACTTGACAATCGTCTACCGTTTGACTCGAGCAATTCCTTATTTGCGCTTAGTACGTTGCGTACAAACAGATTACACTTGAAATGGCTTCTTGATTTTTATCAATGTTGGTTACAAATATTAAGTCTTACATTTATCATTTGAATTACAATTCATGATCTTTTGATGCAACAGTAATAAATTTCACATTTAAAGGTAAGAATTTCATTTTCTTTGAGTTTTTTTAGAGATACATTCATATAGCATAGACATGCGCATTTCGTGCAAATTAACATAAATATATATTTTTGGTTGCGTTTTTGCTTATAATTTCACATTAAATAATATGTTACAATATTAACTAACGATATTGCTTTGATTCTATACATTAACTCTATGACTTGCACACATTGGTTGGTGGACAAGAAAATTATCGAACAGGCTTTGGTTCTGAATAGATTTTTCTATTGATTCTGTATTTCGAGGTTAGATTTACACATTTTTTCAAATAACTTTGTTTATTTTCTTTCCTCCTATTCACTACTAACTTCATGTTATTTCTATTTATATTATTTTCTGTTGATAATACAATTTTGTTTTTGTTTTCCAGTTGGGCGATATAACTAGGCGATTGTTTCTGTGATGATTGTAACATGAGGCAGATGGCTTGATCAGTTGGTAAATTTTTAAAGTTTTTTCAGTTTTATTTTCTTGATTTAAAGTTGATAATAATTCCTTCATTTGATGTGGATTTATAATGTTTCCTTATTAGCTGAGATGCGGCAAAGTTAAGGTTATGTTGATTAGGCTGCAGTAAAAGATGCTAGTCTGCAAAGATATGATTCAATGGGTAGGCTGTGATTATGAAGAAGTTTGATAGTTGATGTATTCCACAAATGTAGTTTCTAGTGATTAAACATTATTTCTTTCTTAAGGCCCCATCTAAATTTGATTTCTGATTTGTTTCAAGTTTCCATTCCAATTTGCAACTATCCGTTTTCAAACTTGGCTTAAAACGAATTGCCGTTGGTGTAGATCGATTCTTACAAACTCATTTCCTCTTTGTTGGCCGGTAACATGCAGTTTGATATCCTTAATCTGACATGCCGGTGATTGTGTGTGGATTCTTGTTGATAATATTTTCCTTTTTTGCATGCCGGTGTACAGTTCACTTGATTTAACCGGACATGACTGCGTTGGTTGTGGGTACTTCCTAATAATATTTTCTCTCTATCATGCCGCTTTTTGTAAAAGATTTGATGTACGATTTCAGCCTTATATGACGGCGATGTAGTGAATTTTTCTTGAGACCATTTTCTTTTTCCGTGGAGCTGCTATTTTACTTGTGTGTTGTTTCATTCATTTGATCGTAGTTCTTATTTATATTGTTCAATGCTTCCAGTGTTACTGAAGACTTTGTTTTATTGCTTCCAGATGATGCTCCATCCACATGGGAAGGTGGGTATGTAGCCTTCGTCGGCGGCGGAAACTCTGTGGTGTGAGGTGCAGGCGTCTGGACTTCTGGAACGGTGGTACATGGGCGTTTCTCCCGCGCGACATCTTTCGTCTCTGAATCACTGATGTGGCCTCCAGGATGCGGTGTGGTTTCTTCCATAATTTTATTGATGGTATAACGATGTAGGCAGTGAAACGATCGCAAACATGTGAGGTTATGTGAACGATTATAAGTGAATGATGATCAAAATTGAGATAGTGAAAAAATTCGTTCAAATGGAAATACAAAAGTTTGATTCAATACCATGTGTTCAGTGATGAAATGTATCAATTAGCAATATCGTTAACATAAAGTGACAAGGACACACAGGATACACAGTGAACACTTATGCGGTAATACAGGTACGCCTCTTATAATTTTTATTACTATTATTATAAATATCTTACTTTTATAATTTCTTGCCGCAATTCAATATATAGGCTAGTGTTCTTTGCAAAATTTTAATAAAAGCCAGTGATGCTCTGCTTGAATTATTCCGCAATATATCCGTGATTTAATTTTACTTCCTCTCTATGCTTTAAAAATTTTAAAAATGTAAATAATTTCAATCCTCTTTTCTGTAAATATTTATAAATTGTTTCAATATAGACCTAATATTCTTCAAATAATATGACCTTCTTATGATATCTCTTATACCTATGACTTATAGTACGACCAATTTTCGAATAACACAATAATAAAATTCTGAGTTCGATTTTTTCTCTAAATTCATCAATCGATAATTTCTTTTCTGTTCAAAAATTGGGTATGGTACGTCTTGTTATTTTATATAACAGTGAACAGTTAATTTAAATTGAGAAATTCACAACCATGAATTTTTCAAAAAAAAAATTTTCCCGTTGTCAGCGCTATAGTATACTGAGCAACTAATAATCCTCGCAGTCGATTATCCACCTCTTCAATGCCTATCACTGTTGGGCGCCAAATCATGTGGAGCTCTTCCTGGGGGAGTCACTCTCACCTCCAAGGATAGGACAACACATGTAGGGTGAATCTTGTACTAAGTCAATGGTGTAGCGCTATGAATTTGTAATTGCGTGCGTGGACGCTGAGTGAACACCAGACTGATTGACTCACTACAAGACTCAATACAATTGTCGGAATCGCGGGAGGCCTAAACGCTCGCTCACCCTTGATTCCTCTAATGACAATTGTATAATGATGAAAATTTTTTATAAGTAGTGTAGCGTCGCTAAACACTGAATACGGATACCTTAAAATTATTACTTGTGAAGACTGAGCATACAAAATCATACAGGTCGAGCAAAATCCCGAGGTAGATAATTTACGGGACTGCGTCTCTAATAAGTTCTGAAGGATTAAAATACGGTATTTGAACCAAATATCGTTCAGAATATATTTCGAGATCAGAGTCTTGTCGGGTTTAAGCTCTATTGTAGGAATTTATATGATCTATGGCTGCCACTGCTGTGCAATTGATGTGTTCGCTCCTAAGTCGAGGTAGGTAACAGATAAAAGCTGATATATGAGCAGGTAAGGACAAAGAATAAATATCTTGATCTGACCCCACTCGCTACATCCACTTAGACCTGTTCCAATATCCAGCTTAATTCAATTATTCTAATGATCGTATTCGATCGGTTCTTGATGATATAGAACGTATCAGACACAATAATTGACAGGCTTAAGAAATAATCGAACTCAGAAAGCGAATTAACAAAACTGAAATATATTACAATAAAATATGTAATCATACAGTGCAGATTCAGGATTTGATTTACAGGTTGATAATAATTTAGCATTAACAGAAGGAGTTAAAAATGTTCTTGTGCTTGCATGATACCATGCGTGATTCAACAGAATTTTACAATTGATAAAATTGAACGGTTTTGAAAAAATAGTGAAAGAATGAATTATAAAATATTTTTTAAATTGCTCGGGGTCGTGGTTCTGGCAGCGGAGGATAGTTAATCAACTACAAATTCTTATAAATTTAATATGAATAAATTCTAGACTCTTAAGTGCTAAAGCGCTTGTCGGCGTGGCCAATATTTAACGAAGAAAAATTTATGTTTTTCTGCACTGAAATATTTTCGAAGCGTAGATTGGGGCCCCTTATGACTTATAACTCACGTGAAATTCCTTGGTAGTCGTGGTTTTCTTCTTTAGATCAAAAATCGTTTGATCGGCGCAATCCAGGCTTCAATTTCAGCACGTGGGGAATTTTAATTTAAATATCTCCTTCACCGAATTAATTAAGGGATATTTACTTTAAGCTTTTAAATTTATCGATTGATGAAACAGAAATTTACGAATAACAAATAAATTGGCCTAAAATATCGGCTCACAAATAGAACATTTAAAAAATCGAACAAGAAATTTTACAAATAGGTCTTTGGTAACTATAAAAGAGATCTACACGGTAAGGATTTCAAAAGGGAAGTGCTCCTGTTTTCTCTAAGCTTTTAGGCTAGACCTTGCTTCTCGGAATCTCAATGTAATAATTTGCATAAAAATTTGCCATTGGTAGAACGCTTGTGACGTAAACATGACGTCAGTGGCAAGCAGTAGAATACAATTCCTTTAATTACAATAATAATTTAATTTATGTAATTCTTAAAACTGCTTAATCTTATAGACATAGTTCCTCTCATACAATGTACATGTGCTAGTGTAACTGATAAGGCAGGGTTGTTGTCTGATAATAGATTAACATGTGTTGCTTTCAAACGATCACCGTCTTGGTGCTATTTCTATGCACTGTGATTGGCTTAGACCTGCCATAGAGATTTAATTACCATGTGGTTCAGTTGAATTAAATTATTAATAAATTAATATTCTTGTACAATTTTTATTAGGTTTGAGATTATTATAATTAATTTCTGCCATTTTATCAATAATAGAATTTCATGCTATGACCTATTTAGTTACAATAAGACCTGACACATAATACAATTTCTTAAATAATAAATAATTTCAACAATAATACATACATTTTATTTTTAATACATTCATTATTTTTGTGTAGTTGAGAAGTTGATATTGTGGTAATTATTCATATTGAATGAAAAGGACTAAGAAATTGTCAAAAAACCACTGATTTATTGATAATTAGAAAGACCGGTTTCGGTTATTACAACATTGTCAATCTCTGATAAACTGAAACTAAATACAAGAGCAGCAGTTACTAGTATAAATTCTGCTGCTCTTGTATTAGTTTCAGTTTATCAGAGATTGACAATGTTGATCAATAAATCAGTGGCTTTTTGACAATTTCTTAGTCTTTTTCATTCAACATTCATTATTCATTATTCATTGTATAGATTGTTATGGATTGTCATGATTCAATAACTATTAGGTACTATACTATTTTTTCTATCAATATTTTAATTAAACGAACACTGTGGATATTGTAATACATTCTGTTTCAAGTAATTCAGCTACAGATTTACTAATTCAGCTCAACATTCATTCAGCTTGAGAGATTGTGTAATAAATCTACAATAATTGAAATCTACTTCTGTTCTATAATTGTAAATGTATTCCAAGCACATAACGTGCTGTTGCGATACAATCTATACAAATAGTGACTGGGAATATGGAAGAAAATTCAACATTATTCTTGTCAAATGGAGACATTGTGTGGTAATCTGATTTGAAATAACGTACGTGAATTGTGTTGGCGGATTTATACGACATCATTGAGTTGTATATACAATATATTGCCATATTGTATACTTGTTGAATAAGTTTTATGGGGATTTAAAGCTATAGATTATGGAGGACAACCTGATAGAAAATGGAGGTTTCTTGTCTGAAATAACTCAATTGTTCTTTCATCTCGTTGTAGAGTGGGAGGATTCGGTATGATAGGAAAAAGGCGGCTTACAACAAAACACTGCGAAATGCTCTTTATATGGCTTGTTGCTTGTAATGTATATGCAAATTATATTATAGAGACTGACACCGATTTCACTTTGAAGAAAAATAGTATTTGAAAGAGATTTCTTAGAAAATACAAGTATGGATAGCACATTGAAACTTGTAACATCTTTATTATGAACTATTAGGTAACCCGTGCTTCGCAAGGGTCTATTTGAAAACTGCAAAATGAAAACTTGACGTAATAAAAAATCGAAATTTGAAAATAGGCCTATAACCATCCTCGGTTAATGAAGAATCTATATGCAAAATTTCAAATTAATCAGTTGAGTATATTTCAGACGTGATGATGCGTCAAACATAATTCCCTATTCCTTACGTGTATAAGCCAGTTCTTTCCTTTATTATAGTATAGAAAACTGAAGAATACATAATACTTGGAAACCTCACAGAATCATATTGTTTTTTCCAATACATCAATAAATTTTAGTTCGATTAGGATCCTCCTCAATTTGAATCAGGCAGCCTTTTGTTTTCCCAATTCCAATCAAAATACATAGAATACTTGTTTCACTGGGAATTCGTGTCTGATAGTACATTATAACTGAAGAATATAAATTATTTCTAATTTATTGTGATCTATTCATGTTTTCTTATGAAATTCAATATAGGCCTACAGCATGAAGACTATGTCCAATTCATGTGTACTGGTGGCAAAATTTTACATTAAAAATAATTATTTGATAAAATACAAGTTCAATAGTAATGAAAACAAATTCCTTCAAAAAATAATTGATAAAAATACGTTTCGAGGAAAAAAATTAAGAACAAAAAAATGGGAAGCCACGGGGGGAATCGAACCGTGCAACCATCTCTCCGTAAGCAGGCCTTTTACCGCTGCGCTACATAGACACTCGTAAATGGTAGTCTTATAACCCACTCATAAAAAGACACACTTTGGGCTATGAAACTTCATATAGCCTACGGTAGCATAGATGAATTTGAACATTAATTCTGAAAAATCTAGAAGGAAAATTGAAACTTGGGCTTCCAGGTGCACGAGATTGATATTTTTAGAATCTATGTTCAAAATTTGGAGATCTAAATTATTCCCGTTTTTCCGGTATGCAATCCACAAGTTGACATGTTTTGATGCGAACAAACGAACAAACGAACACACGAACAAACACAACCCTACTCTCTCTTATTATTTATAGATAGTAGAAACTAGTAAAGATACATGAAGCCCGGCTTCCCAATAGATTTACGCTCTGTTGAGCGGGAATAGAATACCATTGGTTCTTATGATAGTGTTCACAGATTCACATCTCGTCAATATGTAAACCTTCCATGAGAATCAATGTTATTATATTTCTGTCATAGAATACCATTGGCTCTTATGATAGTATTTACAGATTCACAGTTCGTCAATATTTGAATAAAAACACACATATGTTGTCAAATTCTACACATTTTTCAATGACTCAGTCGAATTTCGTCAATATGTAAACCTCCCATGAGAATCAATTTTATTATATTTCTGTCCAGAGCAGGATGCAAATATTGAAAAGTAAGGCTTTAGTATAAATCATTTTGGATAAAAATTTGAATTTTATAAATTTATGCTATTCTCAAGAATCAAAATAACTAAGGATTCATTGGAGATTTCGTTTTCGCAAGGTGTCAAACCATCATGCGATAAGTGAAAAAACTTCAATAAATAACTAGTAGTTCTGTGAACAGTAGACCTCGCGTAGTTATAAACCGCAGCCTCCTCTTATACTGTCCATCAGAGTAAATCCTGTCTGTATGTCGTGTCGGCGAGATATCGGTGTGAAACCGGCTAATGGCTGCTGGGGTTGGTGTATCAAAAATGCTAACATCTGTGATGAATCTTTCAAATAGATCTCATGAGAAGAGAGAAAAATTGTGATTACCTTTTAAAATGAAAGAATTTGCTAAAGGAATAGTTAGCGACCGAGCGATAAAGCCTACTTATCAGTAACTGTATATTAGATAAGAGTACCGTTCTGTACCGAATATTTTCTAGAAAAAATTATTCAATAAAATTATAATTATTTTGCAAATAAAGCACAAATTGTTTATGAGTCGCTCACTGATTTTGAGGTTACACTTTGTTTACTATCGATCAGATGTTTTTAAAACAGTTCGAATGCAGCTGACTGATTCAAAGTATTGTCAAATGTCATGCTGGCTTCACGTAAGATATAATACCATCTCTAAAAATTATAAAACTATCAATAAAGGACCAAGAATTTCAAATAAAAAAATAAAATGTATGTATTATCGTTGAAATTATTTATTATTTAAGAAATTATATTTATGTCAGGTCTTATTGTAACTAACTAGGTCATCAATGAATTATTATTGATAAAACGGCAGAAATTAATTATAACAGTCTCAAACCTAATAAAAATTGTATAAGAATATTAATTTATTAATGATTAATTCAACTAAACCACATGGTAATTAAATCTCTTTGGCAGGTCTAAGCCAATCACAGTGCATGGAAATAGCACCAAGAAGGTGATCGTTTGAAAGCAACACATGTTAATCTATTATCAGACAACAACCCTGCCTTAATTTACGCTAGCACATGTACATTGTATGAGAGGAACTATGTCTAGAAGATTAAGCAGTTTTAAGGATTACCTAAATTGAATCATTATTGTAATTAAAGAATTATATTCTACTGCTTGCCACTGACGTCATGTCTACGTCACAAGCGTTCTACCAATGGCAAATTTTTATGCAAATTTATTACATCGAGATTCTCAGAAGAAAGGTCTAGCCAAGACGCTTAGAGAAAAGACAGCACTTCCCTTTTGAATCCTCACCGTGCAGATCTCTTTTATAGTTACCAAGACCTATTCGTTAAAACTTCTTGTTCGATTTTAAATGTTCTATTTGTGAGCGATATTTTAGGCCAATCTATTTGTTATTTGTAAATTTCTGTTTTATCAATCGATAAATTAGAAGTTAAAGTAAATTATCCCATAATTAATTGGTGAAGGAAATATTAAATAAAATTCCCCACGTGCTGAAACCGAAGCCTGGATTGCCGCCGATCAAACGATTTTGATCTAAAGAAGAAAACCACGACCGCCAAGAAATTCACGTGAGTTATAAGTTTAAAAAGGGGCCCCAATCTACGCTTCGAAAATATTTCAGTGCAGAAAAAAAACATAAATTTTTCTTCGTTAAATTATTGGCCACGCCGACAAGCGCTTTAGCATTTAAGAGCATAGAATTTATTCATGTAGAATTTCTAAGAACTTGTGGTTGATTAACTATCCTCCGCTGCCTGAACCACGACCCCGAACATTTTAAAAATATTTTATAATTCATTTTTTCACTATTCTTTCAAAATTGTTCAATTTTATCAATCGTAAAATTCTGTTGAATCACGCATGGTATCATGCAAGCACAAGAAAATTTTTAACTATTCTGTTAATGCTAAATTATTATCAACCTGTAAATCAAATTCTGAACCTGCACTGTATGATTGCATATTTTATTGTAATATATTTCAGTTTTGTTAATTCGCTTTCTGAGTTCGATTATTTCTTAAGCCTGTCAATTATTGTGTCTGATACGTTCTATATCATCAAGAACCGATCGAATACGATCATTGGAATAATTGAATTAAGTTGGATACTGGAACAGGTCTAAGTGGATGTAGCGAGTGGGGTCAGATCGAGATATTTATTCTTTGTCCTTACCTTCTCATATATCAGCTTTTATCTGTTACCTACCTCGACTTAGGAGCGAACACATCAATTGTACAGCAGATGCAGCCATAGATCATATAAATTCCTACAATAGAGCTTAAAGCCCGACAAGACTCTGTTCTCGAAGTATATTCTGAACGATATTTGGTCCAAATACCGCATTTTAATCCTTCAGAACTTATTAGAGACGCAGTCCCGTAAATTAGCTACATCGGGATTTTTGCTTGACCTGTATGATTTTGTATGCTCATTCTTCACAGGTAATAATTTTAAGGTATCCGTATTCAGTGTTTAGCGTCCGCTACACTACTTATAAAAATTTCATCATTATACAATCTGTCATTAGAAGAATCAAGGGTGAGTGAGCGTTTAGGCCTCCCGCGATTCCGACAATTGTATGAATCTTGTAGTGAATCAATCAGCCTGGTGTTCACTCAGCGTCCACACACGCATTGCAAAATTTATAGCCTCTACACCATTGACTCAGTACAAGATTCACCCTACATGTGTGAAGCCGTTAAAAAAACGCACCACATGATTTGCCGGCCCAACGTGAGGCATTTAGATTCAGCACTACATGATTTGGCAAATCTCTCTACATATGTGAAGCCTTCAAATACCGCTCCACATGATTTGGCGCCCAACAGTGATAGGCATTGAAGAGGTGGATAATCGACTACGAGGATTATTTAGTTGCTCAGTATACTATAGCGCTGACAACGGGAAAATTTTTTGAAAAATTCATGGTTGTGAATTTCTTCAAATTCAATATTAACTGTTCACTGTTATATAAAATAACAAGAAGTACCATACCCAATTTTTGAACGGAAAAGAAATTTATCGATTGATGAATTTTTAGAGAAAAAATCGAACTCAGAATTTTATTATCGTGTTATTCGAAAATTGGTCATATTATAAGTCATAGGTATAAGAAATACCATAAGAGAAGTCATAGGCCTACTATTTAAGAGTATTAGGTCTATATTGAAGCAATTTATAAGAATTTATGGAAAAGAGGATTGAAGTTATTTACATTTTTTAAAAGAATTTTTAAAGCATAAAGAGGGAAGTAAAACTAAATCACGGATATATTGCGGAATAATTCAAACAGAACACTGCTGCTTTTATATAAAATTTTGCAAAGAATACTAGCCTATATATAGAATTGCGGCGAGAACTTATAAGAGTAAAATATTTATAATAATAAGAGTAATAAATTGTAAGAGACGTACCTGTGTTACCGCATAATTATCCATTGTGTATCCTTTATGTTAACATCGTTTTATGTCAACGATATTGCTAATTTGATTCACTTCATCACTGAACATATTATCGAGTAAAACTTTTGTATTTCTTCATTGAACGAATTTTTCACACTATTTCAATTTTGATCATTCACTTATAATCGTTTCACATAACCTCACATATTCGCGGACGTTTCACTGCACTCGCATCATTGTATCATCCAATAAATTATGGAAGAAACACACTGCATCCTGGAGACCACATCAGCGATTTCAGAGACGGAAGATGTCGCGCGGGAGAAACGCCCATGTACCACCATTCCAGAGGTTCAGATGCCCACATCTAACGTCACAGAACCATTGCCGCCGTTGAGGACCGCACACCCACCCTTCCTTGCAAGAAGTAAGCATCAGACTGAAAGCATTCAACGATGCATATGAAGAAAGCAGACGATCAAAGAAAGACCTACGCTCGTTATCACGCTGGATGGGAACGCCATCCTGAAAGCAATACAGAATGCATTTGAAGGAAACATACAAGCAAATGAAGAAATAATTGAAGACGTCCGACAGATGCGGATAGCATGTGAACAAGGTTTTGATCTTGAAAAACTGGAACAAAGGTTAATGAAGCAGCAGGGGGAAGCAGGACGGTAACATTGCAATTGAGGAGGAATGTCAAACAATGGAAACCAATATTGGACCAGTGATCGAGCCCACGCACGCGGAATAAACATACTCGAAAAGGAAGTAAGGTCAAACAAGCAAGAGAAGAAATAATTAAAGAAAACAAACAAGCAATAGAGAAATAATTAAAGAAAACAAACAAGCAAGAGAAGAGATAATTAAAGAAAACAAGAAAGCAAGGGAAGAATTAAAGAAGGAAATCCAACAGTGCAGGAAAGCAGTGAACAAGGTTTTGAGAAACTGGATCAACAGTTGGAGGAAGCAGCGGAAAGAAGCAGGATGTTGGGACAGCAAATCAAGGAGAAAAGTCAGACAATTAGAATCAATAGTGGACCAGAGACTGAGCCCATGCATGCAGAAGCAAACATACTCGACGAGGAGGTCATAAAACAGGCAAGCGAACGTGAAATGTGTATGGAAAACCAACCCACCGAGAATGTCAAGACTGGAGTCGCGCCGCACCCCGCCGAACGCCGAGAGGAACCAGTCGACATCGCCCGCCAAGCTGAGGATGACATCGATAGCGTAGAGGGACAGCCGTACCACCGCGCGCCGGACACCAGGAGTCCAAGGACGTTGCCCGCCGCGTAGAAGAGCAGCCCGGACCGCCGACCGCCCACATCACCGTCCATCCACCGAGGACAGCGCCTGCAACATATAAACCCAGCATTCATGAAGATAGTCACCTAAACATAGAAATGAAACAGAAACCACAACAAATTGAAATCACAACTGAAAATAAATACCTCTAAATCAAAACAACACACAAGTAAAATAGCAGCTCCACGGAAAAGAAAAATGGTCTCAAGAAAAATTTATCTACATCGCCGTCATGTTAGGCTGAAATCGTACAGCAAATCTTTTACAAGCATGCATGATAGGAGAAAAACCATATCAAGAAGAACCTACAACCACCGCAGTCATGTCCGGTTAAAATCAAGCCGACTGTACACCACCATGCAGAGAAGAAAAAGATCATTTGAAAAAACCCACAGACACCACCGGCATGTCAGGTTCAAAAATAGCAAACTACATGTCCCCGGTCAACAAGGAAGAACAACATTGGCTGAAGAGATCTACCTACTTCGCCGGCACATTCGTTTTAAACCAAGTTTGATAAAACGGATAGTTGCAAATTAGAATGGAAACTTGAAACAAATACCGAAATCAAATTTAGATGGGGGCTTGAGGAAGAAATAATTTTGAATTAATCTGGAAGCTACGTTGTGAATTACATCAATCATCAAACTTGTCATAATCACAACCTACCCACCGAATCATATCTTTGCAGACTAGCATCTTTCTACTGCAGCCTAATCATAACAACATAACCTAAACTTCGCCGCATCTCATCTAATAAACAAAACCATCCACTTCAATGAAGAAATTGAAATCAACTTTAAGTCAAGAAAATAAAACTACAAAACAACTCTAAAAATTACCAACCTAATCAAGCCATCCGCCTCATGTCATAGTCATCACAGAAACAATCGCCTAGTTATATCCGCCCAACTGGAAAACAAAAACAAAAATGGATTATCCACAGAAAATAATTATAAATTAGAAATAACATGAAGTTAGTAGTGAATAGGAGGAAAGAAAATAAACAAAGTTTATTTGAAAAAATGTGTAAATCTAACCTCGAAATACAGAATCAATAGAAAAATCTATTCAGAACCAAAGCCTGTTCGATAATTTTCTTCGTCCCACCAACCAATGTGTGCGAAGTCATAGAGTTAATGTATAGAATCAAAGCAATATCGTTAGTTAATTATTGTAACATATTATTTAATGTGAAATTATAAGCAAAAACGCAACCAAAAATATATATTTATGTTAATTTGCACGAAATGCGCATGTTCTATGTCATATATGAATGTATCTCTAAAAAACTCCAAAGAAAATGAATTCTTACCTTTAAATGTGAAATTTATTACTGTTGCATCAAAAGATCATGAATTGTAATTCAAATTGATAAATGTAAGACTTAATATTTGTAACCAACATTGATAAAAATCAAGAAAGCCATTTCAAGTGTAATCCTGTTTGTACGCAACGTACTAAGCGCAAATAAGGAATTGCTCGAGTCAAACGGTAGACGATTGTCAAGTCACCGAAGTAAAATCACACTCTCACCCAATTTATGTAAAAGCCAAACCAAAGAGTCGAAACTTGTAATAACCATGAAAAAATGATGAAAGTCTATATTTGTTGCAAATACTGTTCAAATCTTAAGAAGTAATATGTGAAATCTTGTATATTTGTTATAGTTATGGGTCTGCTCATAAGCCACCCGTGAATGGAAGTTGTGGAGTTGTTTTAATGAAGGATCCAAAGAGACCTCATTAGTTATTGTATTTCGATTGTATCCAATGGAAGGAACAATCAATTATTTATTTTCTCGTAGCCAAAAGTGCACGATATATTGTTTTAGTGTTAAGTGTTGAGTTTTCGTAGAAGTAAGGAGATGAAATAGTGTATTCATCACAATATCGGATTTTTCAAATAGTCATTGTTTCGACTCGTCTCCCAATTACCTATTTAAAATATCCTGGGGGCTTTTGTGTGATGAATCTTTCAAATAGATCTCATGAGAAGAGAGAAAAATTGTGATTACCTTTTAAAATGAAAGAATTTGCTAAAGGAATAGTTAGCGACCGAGCGATAAAGCCTACTTATCAGTAACTGTATATTAGATAAGAGTACCGTTCTGTACCGAATATTTTCTAGAAAAAATTATTCAATAAAATTATAATTATTTTGCAAATAAAGCACAAATTGTTTATGAGTCGCTCACTGATTTTGAGGTTACACTTTGTTTACTATCGATCAGATGTTTTTAAAACAGTTCGAATGCAGCTGACTGATTCAAAGTATTGTCAAATGTCATGCTGCTTCACGTAAGATATAATACCATCTCTAAAAATTATAAAACTATCAATAAAGGACCAAGAATTTCAAATAAAAAAATAAAATGTATGTATTATCGTTGAAATTATTTATTATTTAAGAAATTATATTATATGTCAGGTCTTATTGTAACTAACTAGGTCATAGCATGAAATTATATTATTGATAAAACGGCAGAAATTAATTATAACAGTCTCAAACCTAATAAAAATTGTATAAGAATATTAATTTATTAATGATTTAATTCAACTAAACCACATGGTAATTAAATCTCTTTGGCAGGTCTAAGCCAATCACAGTGCATGGAAATAGCACCAAGAAGGTGATCGTTTGAAAGCAACACATGTTAATCTATTATCAGACAACAACCCTGCCTTATCATTTACGCTAGCACATGTACATTGTATGAGAGGAACTATGTCTAGAAGATTAAGCAGTTTTAAGGATTACCTAAATTGAATCATTATTGTAATTAAAGGAATTATATTCTACTGCTTGCCACTGACGTCATGTCTACGTCACAAGCGTTCTACCAATGGCAAATTTTTATGCAAATTTATTACATCGAGATTCTCAGAAGAAAGGTCTAGCCAAGACGCTTAGAGAAAAGACAGCACTTCCCTTTTGAAATCCTCACCGTGCAGATCTCTTTTTATAGTTACCAAGACCTATTCGTAAAACTTCTTGTTCGATTTTTAAATGTTCTATTTGTGAGCCGATATTTTAGGCCAATCTATTTGTTATTTGTAAATTTCTGTTTTCATCAATCGATAAATTAGAAGTTTAAAGTAAATTATCCCATAATTAATTTGGTGAAGGAAATATTAAATTAAAATTCCCCACGTGCTGAAACCGAAGCCTGGATTGCCGCCGATCAAACGATTTTGATCTAAAGAAGAAAACCACGACCGCCAAGGAATTCACGTGAGTTATAAGTTTAAAAGGGGCCCCAATCTACGCTTCGAAAATATTTCAGTGCAGAAAAAAAACATAAATTTTTCTTCATTAAATTATTGGCCACGCCGACAAGCGCTTTAGCATTTAAGAGCATAGAATTTATTCATGTAGAATTTCTAAGAACTTGTGGTTGATTAACTATCCTCCGCTGCCTGAACCACGACCCCGAACATTTTAAAAATATTTTATAATTCATTTTTTCACTATTCTTTCAAAATTGTTCAATTTTATCAATCGTAAAATTCTGTTGAATCACGCATGGTATCATGCAAGCACAAGAAAATTTTTAACTATTCTGTAATGCTAAATTATTATCAACCTGTAAATCAAATTCTGAACCTGCACTGTATGATTGCATATTTTATTGTAATATATTTCAGTTTTGTTAATTCGCTTTCTGAGTTCGATTATTTCTTAAGCCTGTCAATTATGTGTCTGATACGTTCTATATCATCAAGACCGATCGAATACGATCATTGGAATAATTGAATTAAGTTGGATACTGGAACAGGTCTAAGTGGATGTAGCGAGTGGGGTCAGATCGAGATATTTATTCTTTGTCCTTACCTGCTCATATATCAGCTTTTATCTGTTACCTACCTCGACTTAGGAGCGAACACATCAATTGTACAGCGGATGCAGCCATAGATCATATAAATTCCTACAATAGAGCTTAAAGCCCGACAAGACTCTGTTCTCGAAGTATATTCTGAACGATATTTGGTCCAAATACCGCATTTTAATCCTTCAGAACTTATTAGAGACGCAGTCCCGTAAATTAGCTACATCGGGATTTTTGCTCGACCTGTATGATTTTGTATGCTCATTCTTCACAGGTAATAATTTTAAGGTATCCGTATTCAGTGTTTAGCGTCCGCTACACTACTTATAAAAATTTCATCATTATACAATCTGTCATTAGAAGAATCAAGGGTGAGCGAGCGTTTAGGCCTCCCGCGATTCCGACAATTGTATGAATCTTGTAGTGAATCAATCAGTCTGGTGTTCACTCAGCGTCCACACACGCATTGCAAAATTTATAGCCTCTACACCATTGACTCAGTACAAGATTCACCCTACATGTGTGAAGCCGTTAAAAAAACGCACCACATGATTTGCCGGCCCAACGTGAGGCATTTAGATTCAGCACTACATGATTTGGCAAATCTCTCTACATATGTGAAGCCTTCAAATACCACTCCACACATCAAAAGCTAATCTCCTTCAAGAGAATACTGGCAACAGGACAGCCCAAGTTGAAAGCAGAGAAAGTTCGAGAGACAATACTATGTTATTTTAATTATTAATAATTGTATGCGTGTTATTGCACGCAATCAATAGTTCATTAATTTATTCACAATGGTGACAACGGGTTTCCCCAAATATGTCTCCTTAACAATAAAAATTGTACAGATACAAATAAAAAAGACAAATAATGATGAAAATAGTTTGAACTTATGCAATAATAAATAATACGGACAACGAAAATAACACTTAATTCAAAAATTAAAAATACAAAGATTTCAAATACTTATGGAAAAAGTAAAAATAAAACAAATTGAGAATTCAAAATTCCAAAACTTATAAAAATTAAAGAATATAATACAAAATAATGAACAAAAATTTTATCAATAGAATAAATAACATTTATAACTGAATGACGACCCAAACCATATGCACATCCACACTGATACAACTACCATTCATTTGATCAGATCATGCTTACACAAGATTTAATTATTATCATAATAACGCTTTCCGGAATTTAGCGCGAGAAAACCAGAAGACATCTAGGCGCCCAGACAAGCTGTTATAAGGACCACTATAAATGGTCCAAGAAGTAGGTTATGTTTCATACACTTGAATCCAGGTCCAATTTACAGTCAAAATATTTAAAAACAGAAAAGTTCTAATTTAGATTGTTTATAAACCAAATTGAATAACAAAATAACACTCACTAATCACTCAAAACTGTAAAATAATGATTGAATTCGAATATTATGATATACTCTAATTTAGAGTGATAAACCATGTCATGTCAACAAATCAGATTATTTTGATAAAATTTCTAGATGATATATTTCTCGCGAGATTCGGTAAGCTGTTTGAATGATTACACAGCTGATCTCCCACACAGGCACAGCATCTTCTGTTATCGACAGACGACGAAATCTGTTCTTCCAAGGATGAATTAACTTTTCAATGTCCTTCAGCGAGTTTTCCAGGGATGAGACCTAGTGCAATCGAATCTTTATATATCTATTAATCATTAATATATATATTATTATAAACTTACTACGTTCTGAATTCCGTGAGAATCGTTAGAGCCGTTTTCGAGATCCGGTGAAATACAAACATAACATCTAAACATCCAAACATATGATCAGGAATTGCTCGTTTAATAGTATAGGATAAAAATAAAATATAATATATATTACTAGATTGCCAATTTACTATTAATTAATTAACTAATTGATTAATTACTATCAATCATTGATTAATATTCATATTACTAGATTACTAATATGTATTACTAGATTGAGTGCCACTTGCACAAAAGCCTGTCAAATTTTAACCGTGATTAGCTACACGAGAGCCAATCAGAGAAGGCGTTTTTGAAAAGAACCGATCTTTTCTGATTGGTTCTCGTGGAATTAATCACGGTTAAAATTTAACCGTTTTTTTGTGCAACCGGCACATAGAATACTATTATGAGAATAGAATAGTTCCACAACGGAACTGTCATAACATGCTGTCAACTTCCTAATGATTGACAGACATTCGGAAATGTTATTGTTCAAGGTTGTGAAATTGTCAACTCTTGAAAGAAGCATAGATATGTTTCATCAGAGAGAACTTCTATTGTTTATTCTATGGCTTCATTTAAACTTAGAAGTCTCGTAATATGAATGAGGATTATACGATACCATAGAGTTATTATCTCAAGAATTATCTTATAACTTAGAGAAAAGATAGCTCAGGAAGATATCCATGGAAATTGAAATAGATCGTTTATGTTCCAAATTTCAAGCCGATTTTTGTTAACCCAAGCCGATAACTGTCGACTACTGTCTATTGTTATTGTTTTGTTGAAGTGTGAGTGTAATAATGGCACAGTATTAGATTATATTAGATGAGATTCGATTCCTTTATTTATGTATGTTACAATAGATGGTAGTATGAGGGAGTACCAGTGTCACATAGCTTCATGAAAAACAACTAATATTGAATGAAAAAGACTAAATAAGTGGTTTTTTGACATTTTCTTAGTCTTTTTCATTCAATATGAATAATTACCACAATATCAACTTCTCAACTACACAAAAAAAAACAACTAATACTTGGACTACTAGGACTATTGGCTTGAGTTAACAGTTGAATTTACTACATGAACTACAAATTCGAGTCCATACTACTGTATAAACATACCAAGGGAAATCTTCTTGCTATCTTTCCTATTTGCAAACATTTTTCCTTTGTCACTCTAAATAGAATATACAATGAATTCTATACATTTTTATATTATTATCATTATTACAATAGACTCTTTTCTGCGCTCGGATCATCATCTCAATGAATTATGCGGGAGACTGAGGGAGACTATCTGCAGTATCAGGATTCTGAGGACACTGGTCGACAAGGGATGTCTAAAGGTGCGTACAGACTTTCGCTCTGCTCCGCAACCGAACGTCACTCCAGCAGAGCGATTGATGATCGACCGGCGAGCAAGAGTGGTTCGACCGGGGAACGCGAGAAGATCTAACATCTTCCGTAACGTTCATGATGGGTGCGTGGGCGGCGCGACTGTGGTTCGATGGTGGTACGAGGGCGGTACGAGGGAGGAGCGTGCTCAGTGCGGGTTGGAAGCGCGAATATGTGTACGCAGCTCAAGAGTTATCTACTTCTCTCTAGCACAGTCCCTCATGCTGTATCCTGTATGGCATTGTGGGATGGGGAGGTGCAAGCTTCTTGCACATCGAACCGCTCCTCAGGGTACAGAAGCTGATCATGAGGGTCATCAACCAGAAGCCTCCACGCCATTCATCAGACCAGCTATTCAATGAGTTTGACGTGATGGATCCAAGACAGCTTTACTCCAAGGAGATACTATGCAGATTACACAAGAACCCAACAACATTTCAAACCAGGAACCACAACCACAACACCAGATACAGGAATCTTCTCATCACCAGTGTTGCAAGGAAGGCACTAAACCAGAGACATTTCAATCATTTAGCACCAAAATTATATAATCTACTTCCTGCAAACTTTAAACAGATTGATCATCCTAGAAAGTTCAAAACAATAGTACACAATTGGTTGATGAGCAAAGGAAGACAGAACATAAAAACATTATTTCAAATAACAACGAACCACCTAATGACTTACTAAACACTAACTAATTAATATTACGCACAAAAAAACTAACAAAACCTACTCTAGAACATGGTTCGCCATAGTGGAGTAGGTCAATTTCCTCACAGAAAAAACTAAACAAGTAGAGGACACATTAAAAGAATTTTTTGTAACTAACTATTGTATGTAATATTGTAATTTATCTAATATTTTTGTAATTGATGTTGTAGTTTTAGTTTTTTGGGAAATAAACATTTATTTGTTTATTATATTTTAACATGTAATTCCATGTCATATTCTTGGACACCCTTCTACTACAACCCTAAATTCATATGAAGAAGACCCATCTATTTCATACAGCAATATTATCTTTGGGAGAGGTGAAGCATGTTTTATTCATCAATACCAATCTTGTACCTTCCATGCGTTCATAACGTAGGCAGCATCCTCAGGTTTATCATTTCAAATCGACAGGAGTACATTTCAAATGATTGTCTTTTTATTCCCGATGAGATGACGGGAACGCCGTTAATCCGGGAAATCCCATCAGAACGGAATTTCACTCCAATTTTCCACTTTTCAATCCGATTAAGTTTCGATCTCTTGCGCGCTTTTCCACACAGCTTTCCTGCTTTTCCAGCAGACAGCCAGCCTTCGATACTGTTTCTTGCGATTAGTTGGAACGTATTAGTTTTTCATTCATGACCGGTTTAATTGTTTGGGTGTTTTTGTTTTTGGATAAACCTTTGTATCATCACACAACTGCAAATATATATGGGAAGGTGATCGTGTTCTGTTGCATTCAACATTAAGTTTCACAATCTTTATTATAATGATCCAATTTGATATTTCTCTACTCTTTCATATATTGACAATTTCGACAGTTGACAGTTTGAATACTGAATGAACACAGATGGACAAGTTCATTGAAAATGCTACAGAATAGACTGTACGCTTCATCATCTCTTCAATTCGAAAAATATCGATTAATAGATTCAATAGAATCTATAAAAATGTGTTTGATGAATTCAATGCCATTGAACAATGAACTTTTCACTACCCTTTTTCCAATATTTCCAAGTCTATGAAGCTCAATAATCTATTCCCTAGAATTTATCCCACTCGGATGTCTAGTCTGTTTAGAAAACTTTCTTTATCAAGCTATAGAATCAGTTGAGTTAGTATGTGAATCAAACTTATAACCTCCAAGATGCAAAATATCACAAACCGGTTCAAATCTCCGATATTCTGAGCACAAAACTACAAATAGGAAAGCAAGCTTGTATTATCTTCAGACATCATCACCTTTTCAAACTATATTCATTGAATATCTATCTTTAGGAACAGCACATCTCGCACCTATATATTTTAGAATATATATTTATAGGAACTTATTTCTTCCAAACTTGTATTTCCTTGTATTTCCAGAACATCTATCTATAGAAACTGAGCCTACTTATATATTTTAAGAATATATATCTATCGAAATCATCTCTCCAACCTTTATATTCAGAGTAATCTATATATATAAAGCGAAATGGCACTCACTCACTGACTGACTGATTGACTGACTGACTGACTCACTCACTCACTCACTCACTCGCAGAACTAAACATCTACCGGACCAAAAACGTTCAAATTTGGTAGGTATGTTCAGTTGGCCCTTTAGAGGCGCACTAAGAAATCTATTGGCAATATATTAACTCTAAGGGTGGTTTTTAAGGGTTTAAAGTTCGTCTTTTAGCATGTATGTTCTTCTAATTCTCTTAATTTATAATTGAAAAATGTTCATTCCATACCATATGTTAATATAGAACTATAATCTAGAGAGAGTACCTCTTCGAAACAGTTGTTAACTGGTAACTAAATTAATAATTTTGTCAGGTTGGCATTAAGTTGAGTTGACTTTGTAAGGTTAGCACCAAGTTGAAGATTGAAATGCATTTATCGCGGAAAAATTTATTGGGCACTGCTACTTTAATCAGAGCTATTCCTGGGAATATAATATTACTAGCCGTCAGGCTCGCTTCGCTCGCCATATCCGTTTAGCCAGACGTTTAGTCTGGACCCCCGATTGGATCGTCCTAACATTTGATAAAAATGCTCAAATGAAAAATGCAGGCGAGCGAAGCGAGCCTGCTGATCTCATTCTTGGACGATCCAGTCGGGGGTCCAGGGAGCGGAGCCCCCTGGCTAGACGGATATGGCGAGCGAAGCGAGCCTGACGGCTAGTATGTCTATAGAACAGCTCTTATTCAACCTATATTTTAAAAATATATATCAATATAAACTGTACCTTTCCAACTTATATATTTTCTAGAATATTTATATCAATAAAACAACAAAATTGAGTAGTGGTCGAACAACCTGCCTTGACACTGTGCTTCGGCATAAGCATGACACACATGTTAAGGTGGTTCATGTAAATTATACCGGAATTTTTTATAGTCAATTCATTACTCGACAACACTGTACTTTACATAATCATGTTCATTGGAAAGCAGCTTTTTATCAGCTCATGAGATATAAATAGGACCGATATAAAGATATAAGGTTATGGCTGGAAAACCTCTTTTCAAGATATAGATATAATCTGATACACTCAACGTGACAAGAGGAACTCTCTCCTATATAATTTAAAGTAATAGAACTATTAACTTGATATTGGTTGTAATTAAGTTGCCTTGACAGTGCAAAAATTAGGATCCTGCTTTCAACCGCAGCTTGCAATTTTATGAATAATGCAATGATTAACGCCTACTATAAAATTTATTTATTTATGGAGACAACAGGTTACCCCTAATGTGTCTCCTTCACAAATACAACAATACAAGATTATTATACAATGAAAATAAAATGAGCAATGTAACTTACAATATATTGCAATATTGTTTGAAAAAAACTATAGGAATACTAACAAGAGAAGGAGAAAATAGATATATACAAGAAAATTATCATAAAACAGAATATAGGAATGAAAAGTTTCTAGAATTAAGATAAAAAAAATGTTTTTGATTTCATCAAGTTAGAAATTACACTTGAACTATTGTATAATAAATTGTTTGTAGATGATGGTTGTTTGATTAAACAACTGAATATGTTGTTTATCGATAGTTTTCTAAAGCTGCGTACAGATTTGTGCGCCAAGAATACGCGCATTTCACTTTTATCAACTGAGGTCATCCTTACTATATCTGTATCTTAGGCGGAATACACACCGGAGAAACGCGTTTCGTGAAAAAAGTTTCAGGAAACGTGAAACGAAAGTTGCTCGCAATCGACTGATAGGCCAGTTTCACACGGCAGAGACCTCGCTCCTGGAATATCATATTACTGAAGATCATATTTCATATTTTGCAGCTCTCCTGTACTTTCACATGGGGATCTTAGGAATAAGCCGACAGATCTAACAACTATGCCGACGTTTGCTAAAACCTATGACTCATCACTTTTTCTCAAAGTCTAACTTCCTTAAAAATATAGATAGAAGATTTCTGATTTCGGATTTGGATTCAGCGACCCCAAATTCTTTAAAACGTAAGTCCCATTTTCAAAAATACCCGAAAACAAGGGAGTTATAGCTGTTTTAATATAGCTTTCCATTATCATATGATCATATAGTACATACTAAGATAATAATACTCCTGCCTCACAAAGGGACAGGCAAAGGTTTTAAGAAGTTTTTGAACACCTGAGAAGTTTATACATAAACATTTTTAATTTTTAAAAGTTCTAGTTTCCAAAAAAAATATTGAACTATGAAAAGATGAATCCAAATATGAAATCATAAATCATCTCCACTCATCACCCAATGAAATAGGAGGAAAAGGAATGTTGTACAGTAAAATTCACTGAATTTCAATTGTCATTCAACAATCCAATTCATCAGGTTCAAATCGTTGAATATCACTTTAAATTCCCAGCAATTATTGACTATTTCTTTTTACAATCAGAAAAATCTATTATGAACATACAGTATTAACATTGTGCTGATCTGAATCGATCTATGGTAATAATAGGAATTGAATGAATAGAAAATGTCATGGCATTCCAAGTAGTGATGTCTGTGTATTAGAACTGCTGAGTTGATAATGCATACTGAAAAAAGTCATGAATAGCTCAGACCAACCTGGCGACTTTGATGCTTTTGAAACCGGAATCTTGTTTATTTTTATTAAAGAATGATACGGAATGAAAACCATGTATCATAGTACAAGCTTTGTATCATGAGTAAGATTGACAATCATGGCTTGTCGATTTTAGTTGCTGACCTAAATCCTCATTCCTCAGTCGTAGAACTATGGACCAAGCGCGTGCATTGCCTTTCATGTCATATACCGTCGACACAAACTTATGAAATTTATGAAAGCTTGATAGCTTGAATAGTGATCTGATATTTGTTACACGTTTTTATTCTAAGACATAATATGTCTTAGACTAATTTTTAATGTTTCTTCAATCGGCAGGAAAACTTTGGTTTTTCAAAGTTATCTTACTCCCTTATTTTGGGGTATTTTCAGAAATCAAGATAAATAACCTACCAAATTTCCTACACGAATACAGTGTAAGTTGTATTATAATAGCTAGAGACTTACGTACTGTATAGTACAGTACCTGTTCGTTTTTACCGTATAATTATATGATAATAGAAAGCTTTATTAAAAACAGCCATAACTTCCTTGTTTTCGGATATTTTCGAAAACGGGACTTAAGCTTTAAAGAATTAGGGGTCGCTGAATCCAAATCCGAAATCAGAAATCTTCTATCTATATTTTTAAGGAAGTTAGACTTTGAGAAAAAAGTGATGAGTCATACTTTGTGGAAACGTCGGCATAGTTGTTAGATCTTGCCTCTGCTTGCCTCGAGGGGAAAAGACGTGACAAAACGAGGTTCCTGGATAGGAGTCCCATGTGAAAGACACGATTGACTCAATGTACTTCGACAAAAAAACGAGAACACTGTTCAGTGTTCAAGTTGCACGTCTCCTATCGTGTGAAAGAGGCCATAAGATTAAGCAGGGAACGTTTCTTTTGTATGCATGCGCGAGTGAAACGGAGTGCATGAAACAAGTTTCATGAAAGAGGGCTTCACGAAATGCGTTTCTCCGGTGTGCATCCCGCCTTACTGTTTCTGTTCGATTACCGATATAATAGGCACAGCATCAGCTGATGAATGCGCTTGTTCGTAGCGCTTAAGTCTGTACGCATCTTAAGAATCCACATTAATCCGATGAATTATTCAATATAGCAATGCTCAATTTTCAATGTTTCTTCTTCGTAATCAGAACTTGAGAGTAGACTATTTAAAGTTCAATATAATTGGAAAGTCTCTTATAATAACATGGATATGAGTCAGCACATTATTTACTTGGGCTGGATTCCATTGCTTTCCACTTTGAAGGAGAAACTTTGCACGACCCAGTACATACTGACATCTACCGGCGGAATTGAGAAGTAGGAGTTTAGAATTTAGGAGAAAGTAGGCGGAGCTTAGTGACGAGTGGGAAGGTTTGGTTCTGGATCTTGCTTATGATTGGCTCGTCGTTTCATCACTTTACTATATCCTCTATTGACTGTGGTTATCGGTCTATCTTGATTTTTAATATTGAAGTTCTCGCTAGTTTAATGATGATTCATCTTAATGGAAATCAATAGTAACATACAATATTTTTGTTCAAATCAATAGCACACAATTAGTTGATGAGCAAAGGAAGACAGAACATAGAAAACATTATTTCAAATAACAACTAACCACCTAATGACTAACTAATTAATAATACGCACAAAAAAGACTAACAAAACCTACTCTAGAACATGGTACGCCATAGTGGAGTAGGTCAATTTCCACACAGAAAAAACTAAACAGGTAGAGGACACATTATAAGAATTTTTTGTAACTATTGTAATTTATCTAATATTTTGTGTAATTGATGTTGTAGTTTTAGTTTTTTTGGGAAATAAACATTTATTTATTATTTATTTATTTATTTATATAGTATCTGTAACATACATAACGTTATAAAATGGAATGTCATTCTTCTTCTTCTCACACTAAATAGCACCTAACAATATATATTTTTGTTGAACTTAATGCTTCAGTTCCAGGAATCTACATAAAAAAAATTCACCCCTTTCATCGCTCATCAGAGAAAAATCCACTTTTAACCGAGAATTATATTTATAAAGTAACAAATATTATATTAATTCTAGGAAACAACGACAAAAATTATGTTTTATCAATTTTATTTGAAATATTATTCCAGAAAATATAGCGAAAACAATCAACATCCACAGAACACTCTTTTAGAGTATTTTATTACCTTAGCTCTCATTTCACGACTGCAATAGTCGAATGATTTATACTGTTTTTATTATGGAGGTATTTTTCTAAAAGGATTTACTAGTTGAAAACTGTACAGGATTTCCATATTGGATGACTGAGTATGTAATACATGTAGACATGTTTTGATTTGAATATAGTAGTGTTGAATGAAAAAGACTAAGGAATTGTCAAAAACCACAGATTTATTGATACTTAGATTATTATTAATGAATAGAAACTATTCAGTTTATAGTTTATCAGAGATTGACAATGGTGTAATAACCGAAACCGGTCTTTCTAAGTATCAATAAATCTGTGGTTTTTGACAATTCCTTAGTCTTTTTCATTCAATATGAATAATTACCACAATATCAACTTCTCAACTACACAAAAAGTGAATATAGTAGGCCTTCTAAGTCACCAGAATTCTCTAAGTTTAATATAGGCCTTCTAATACACGAGAATGCATTTGAACTATGAATTTATAATTACAATATTATATTCATAATATGAACATGACCTATTTTTTGGACATTTTATTAATTTATCAAAATTTGGGAATGGAATAGATTTGGGCCAAGCCTGTTGTTCCTTCCTAATCATATTTATATGATTTGTGATTCTGTCTACGAATAAATAAATAAATAAATTAAAATATATTAAATGTATGAGCGGAGTTGTCTTCAATCTGGAACCTCATATACAAAACATGTTCATTCCTAACAATCCGATAACCGAATACTTTATAATCTAGTAAATTATAAACACCAGACACGTTTCACTCCACCAAAATTAGTATATCAACAGGACATACCATTCAATCTGGAACCTCATATACAAAACATGTTCATTTCCTAACAATCCAATAACCGAATACTTTATAATCTAGTAAATTATAAACACCAGACACATTTCACTCCACCAAAAACAGGACGTACCATATTAGCTGCAATATTCCTCCAGGAGTCTAGTGTAGTATAATTATTGGTTATATGCTCGCTCTTGTTCACAAAATGATGTTGTTCCTAAACTGTACTACTCGTATATTATGTAGCCTGTATACAGTGAATCATACTAAACATACGACTATCAAATAAAGAATGAAAATCATGGTGAACAT
>NC_052509.1:68091123-68096399 GCF_014356525.2 Nilaparvata lugens
TTACAATTCAATATTTAGGAGCCACAGAAGGCAAGAACATTTTTCGAGGAAGACTATAGGAAGCTAGTCTATTTGAAGATTACAGAATATTACTATTCAATGGTTGAAAGCAGCTTGCTGGAGTTTGTCAACTAAGGCTAGCTTCACACGCATTCGGTTTCATTCGGTTCGGTTCGTTTTCGGTTCGGCTCGGTTCGTTACCGAAAACGAATGAGGCTTTCATACATGTCTGGTTTTAATTCGTACGTTTCTAATTAGGTATTTTCTTCTCAAACACAGCTGTGTTTGGATTTTCACAGTTCATGCTGGTATATTTAAATATAACAGCTGGTGTTAAATTGTAAGATGTTATTTCTTGAACAACAAAATTCTAAAGTTTATCAAAAATTGTGGATCATTTGAATAGTTTCCTTTTGATTATGTTAATTTTGGATGTTCAGAGAGGTTATTCTTTAAAAAAACTTCATCTCTTCTCTCCATTGATGAAATCATGTAATATTCGTGGAGAAATATAAAATAAAATGAAAAAAATAAAAATTCTCCCTGAGTTTTAATAAATTTATATCTTTCATATTTTTTTAGCAAACTAATCATTGGGGAAAAAATGTTCCCGTGAACTAACAGAAATGAATTGACCATAGATTTTGATTTTTTAAAACAGATAATCATGATATCAGGTTAAAATAAAAACAAAAAAGGCAAGCGTTGTAAAAGACTTTGTTTTTTCTGTTTCCCTAGCAACGAATTCGAATATGATGAAACCTATTCGTGTGGAGGGGGCGTTCGGTGCTATGCGGTTGCCATTCGGTACCGAATTCAAACCGAATCATCGTTCACACTTATCGGAATTTGCCGAAAACAAAACGAACCGAACCGAACCGAAAGTGTGTGAAAGTAGCCTCTCGCTAGTAATGAATTGAAACCTGATGGTATTTATTAGAGTCAAGTGGGCGTTCGGTTCTATGCGGTTTCTATTCGGTACCGAATTCAAACCGAATTACCGTTTCACACTTATCGGAATTTGCCGATAACGAACCGAAAACGAAACGAACCGGATAAATGTGAAACTAGTTTAATGATTTCCTGTGTTGTAGTGGAATCATCCATGTTGAATGGAAGTAATTGATTTTTAATAAGTAGTTCACTAACAATTATTATTTGGATTAGTTCAGTGCTTGCTGCCACACAACAATTATCAATTTGACTAACTTTTCCAATTTTTCTATGTTGTTATACAAATCTCCATATTGCTCCAAACAAATTGAAATGATCGGAACCACTTATTTATTTAACATTTGAGAGGAATAAGTTTTGCTTGTTACATAATTATGAATCACATCAGTGAATGGAAAGCCTTTGACCAACATTGAGGAGCAGAATGGATTGGATTTATAGGAATGCAGCAGCATTCCTCCTAATGGAGGTAGAGTTGTAGATTCTGAGAAATTGAATGTAACAAAAGGTGTTCCTCAAACTCGGTCCTCTACTGTTTGTTTTGTATATAAATGATCTACCGTCGTCTGTTTCAAATGATTGTGATATTACATTGTATGCTGACGACACAACTCTGCTACTCCATGGTAATAGTATTGACCAGCTGGAGCTGAAAGCCAATTTGTGTTCAAATGAGATTGTGCAGTTTTATAATGAATGTGCTCTCTCTGTTAATCCCGACAAGAGCCTTGCTATACAATTTAATTAAGGAGAATATTCTCTTTAGAGCCTGTAGTCATGATAGGGGATAATGCTATAAAAATGCTAATGCAGTAAATTACTTGGTTTGACTGTAGACGAAAGATTGTCATGGAATGAGCATGCTGATAAAGTAGCTGGTAAGATTAGCAGGGGTCTCTTTGTATTACGGTATATGGTAAGATTTGTGAATAGAGATATTGCTAGGTGTGTGTACTTCTCTCTCATTTACACTCACCTGGTATATGGCGTAGAACTTTGGGGAAGTACGTCTAGTTTAAACTGTCAGAAATTATTCATTTTACAAAAACGTGCAGTGAGGTACTTGGCAAACCGGATTACAATCAATGGTGCAGGAATGCATTCAAAGAACTACAATTACTCACTTTCCATGTATTTATATTTACAGAGTAGTAAGATTGCTAATAAGATAAAATCATTGAAAAAGAATTGTGATGTTCATGGTTATTCTACTCGTGGCAATAGGGAACCATTTGTTAATCACCACAGATTGAGATTCTCTGACAAAAGTCCTAGTGACTGTTTAAAAAGTTACCAAAATGTTTATATGCCCCATCAATAAATTTAAAAGAGAACTCTATGCATACTTAGTGAATAGGGCTTACTATAGTGTAGATGAATTCTGAATGATGACACTTAAACTCTGCTGTTGTATTATAAATGTATTCTTACCATTGTTATAGCTAATTTTTTTTATTTACATTGTTATTCTGTCTATTTTTATGTTTTGACTTGGCCTGTATGTTCTTTTTTGGCTCAATAAAATGAATTTGAATTTGAAAAAAAAGAATGAATTATAGGATTGTCCTTATATTCCTTTGAAGTATTTTTACAGATTTGATTGCGATGAATTTCTTATTGACTGTTTTGTGTGTTTTGTTATTTCATTATATATGACCTTATTCAATGTATCTGTAAATTTGCTGAATAAAAATACTTGAATTGAATTGAATGTATAGTGATGAAGCTATACGATTGTTGTTGGTTGGCCTATCAAGTTCGAGCTCTGTCATTAGCCGAGACAAGGCACGCCCAAGATGGGCGGAGTCTACTGAATTCACAATTTTGAGACAACGTAGACAAATTGAGCAATAGCACATTCTCCATTTCAAATTGGTTATGTTAGTTCAACAATTATTGTTATAGCTTGAAATAATACTCTTCACATAACGCTGCAGAAGTGCTAGGATTGTCACAATTTATGTTCCTGTAATACTGAAGATTCTTTCATTTTATATAAAGTGTGGCAATTTGTCAATTTATTGATCAACATTGCAGTAACCACCTCACACAGTGCCCACTGTGCCTCTGTTCACTGCTCAGCTGACGAACTCTGGAGGAGGAATGTACCTGTAAAAGACCTAGCCCACTTCTGGGCTGGAAAACTTTGAGAATGTCCGGACACGAAAAAGTAAAGTAAGTATTGCAGTAACTCAGAGATCAAACTTTCCACTCAACACTATACCAAGTTAATTTTTTTCAATCAATCAATTCATTTATTCCACAAACATAATACAAAATAAAAAAGAAAGATATACAATTTGTTGAATAGGAATTGATATTGTGGAATTCCTCCATAATTGGAAAAACACAGTGTTTTTTCAACGATACTAAGTTTCAGGTAGTCATTTCAGTCATGAAGTGAAAGTTTAAAAAAAGTGACAAAAGTTGTTTTCAATAGGAGAGCAGTTACTTTTTTCATCTTCCATGGATTCACAGGGTGACAAATCCTTGATTTCCCAATCACCACTATAAACCACCCAAACACCAAAAGTTAGATTTTTCACAGCAGAGTGGGACAGCTTCTCTGCTACATTCCAGCACAGATTCAAGGCTTGTTTGTGATTCTAGGTACAATTTTCAAGGTTCAACGTAGAAACGCAGTGTCTAGACTGAATTTAGAGTTTTCACAGTAAAGTGGGACAGCCTCTTCAAATTGTAGCACGGATTCAAGGCTTGTTTGTGATTCTAGGTACAATTTTTAAGGTTCAACGTAGAAACACTGTCTAGACTGAATTTAGAGTTTTCATAGTAAAGTGGGACAGCCTCTTAGACTCTAGACTCTCTCTAGACTACAACAAAGTTCAATTTTTTTCAAAAGTGACAAAATCTGCCTTCAAAAGCAGGGCAGACGCCTTGGTTGGGTGGGAGGGGCACATCTCGAATTGGATGGAACTCAAGTTGAACTCCAGTTGGAGTTCGAACTTGATCCGGTGAAAATTGGAGAACACCCGTGAGCAGCAATTAGTTAATTAAACGCCCCAATGGTTTTGTCTCCACTAAACCCCTTACCAACTTTACTAAACCCTTTCTCCTTCTCCTCCTCCTCCAAATCCTCCTCCATATCCTACTCAACCTCCTCTAAATCTTCTTTCTTTTCATCTGCCTTCTCACCCCTTCTTTTCACCCTCCTCATCATCCTTCATCTTCTCCTCCTCCTCCTCCTCCTCATCCCTACCTTCTTCTCCTCCACATCCTCATCAACCTCCTCTTAATCTTCTTTCTTTTCATCTGCCTTCTCACCCCTTCTTTCCACCCTCCTCATCATCCTCCTCCTCCTTCTCCACACTCTCTTTCCCTCCTCATCTCTCTCCTTCTCCACACTCTCCTCCTCCTCCTCCTCCTCATATCTCTCTTTCTCCTCCTCCACATCCTCATCAATCTCCTCTTAATCTTCTCTCTTTTCATCTACCTCCTCCCCCATCTCTTCTTCCCACCCTTCTCATCTTCCTCCACCTCCTCCTCTCGCCCTCTTCATCATCTCCTCCTCCCCCCACCACCCTCCTCCTCCTCTCCTCTTCTATATCCTCCTCCCAAACCACTCCTTCTTCTCATCCACCTCCTCCTCCTCTTCCTCATCATTCCTCCTCTCATCATCCTCATCATCCTCCTCATTATCCTCCTCCTCCTAGCTCTCCCCCTCCGCTCAACAAAGCCGCATCAACTTAATTCTGCTGATTGCAAGCCGATTTCCTTTTTTCGTTGTTGAATTTCCGTCTCTGATTTAGGAAATGCTTCAGCTTAAATCTGCAAATGATAGAGACATGGAGAACACTTCCTCATAATGATCTACGCTTTCTCCTAGAGATCTATAACTGGAAGTTACTGGACAGATATAATTGATGTAGAAATAATCCAAAGAGCATTAGTAATGAAAATTTTAGATTTGGAACGAGAATTGAAATCGTGTGATCTGTAGATAAATAGTAAATATAAATAATTATTTTATTCTAGAATGGATTGTAATTTCTTTGACTATTTCTCTCAGTTCAATGGTAGAGAAACACTGGATAAAATGAGCATTCCTATGCTTATTCTATTGTTATACCATAGACAAAAGATATAGATTTGTGGTTATACGCCATTCGATCTTATTTCAGGTGAGCATACGCAATTTCACATTGGAATCTCATATTTCCCAATTCTATCACACTGAATTGCACTGAATTCAATCAGTGTAATCGAGTTTTTGTTCTGAATCTATTCAGGAAAAATTGGTTGCCAGTAGATTCTAGTCAACTTTTCAGTTTTCTAAACCTAAGTTTTGATATATATAGCGTATG